>NW_004955404.1:1115323-1134750 GCF_000276665.1 Chinchilla lanigera | reverse complement strand
GAGCGCCGCGGCCGGGGTCAGCTCCCCCCCCAGCGGGGCAGGCCCCCGGGAGCGCTCCGGCTCCGCCCACATTCTTCTGGTCGCGTTCCCACCGGCAGCCGGGGCGCGGGAGGTCAGAGTGCCGGGGACAAAGGCGGCCCCCCACTGCGGGGCCTGGCCGGCTGTCAGCACCACTGATTCAGGCGCTCACCTTTCATCTCGGCGGCTCCATTAGCAGGGAAAAGAGACCCATTTCACAGCTGACAAAATTGAAGGGGCGAGGGGGGATGACGGTACTCAAAGCACCCGCTAGCAGAGACCCGGCAGCTCTTGTTTTCAGACCTTTCGCCCCAGGCTGTGGGTCTGAGACACCATGGGCACACGGCTCTGGGCTGGGTATCTGCATACCGCATGGTGAGGAGGAAACTCGAGGGAAGTAGCCCCTCGCCTGTCCCGCCTGCGGCGCGCTGCAGTCCCCAAAGGGAGAACCTCTGCGAAGTTGCCGGCGTGGAACCAGGGTGTGCGTTGTGACGTCAGATCTGTGTGTGTGTGTGTGTGTGTTGCACGCGAGGCCAACCAGCTCAAGAGCAAAGAAGCCATGCGTGTCTCTCGGACTCTGTGTGCAGTAGGGGTCCCCAGCGACGCCTCATCTGTCTGCTCTCGAACCAGCCGGTGAATTAATTCCCTCTGACAATGTTTTAACTGATGGTGGACGTTATGTCTTCCAAAATTAAATTAAATTCCTTATAATCAGAGAGCCATCACCTCTGTAAGGAGGATTTCCTAAGCATTTTCAGGTGTGCTTTAAAGGAGGGTGGAAGAGAGATCTGTAAAAAAGAGGAAGTCACAGGCATCATGTGTGCACATGTGCAGGGCTGTGCCCCTGTGTGCATGATTGTCTCACCTGCGTGCACCCATATGTGTACTTGTAGATACATGTGCTGTGTCTGTGAGCATGTGTGTGTTTGTGTGTGCATACCCGTGCAGCCATGTGTATGCCTGCATTTGTGTGTATTGCACTTTATGTATCCACTGGGTATACACACTTGTGGCTTGCATGTGTGCACATGTGTGCTGGTATGTGTGCATATATGTAGGCTTTGTGCATGTGCATGTGTGTGTGTACACTGTGTGTACCTACAAGGGATGCTCAGACTATATGATGAATGTTTACGTTTGGTAAAAGACACACTGCTGTGAGCACCCTCAGAATCTTCCCTTCACCTCAAGCGCACTCATCCCGTTGTTCTCGCCATTTTCTGCAGCAGCTCTGGAGTCCTCTTTCATGAGTGTCTTTACAAGGTGTGTTAAAAAAAACATGATGAAATCTGCTGCCGAGCACCGTCCAACGGAAACACAGTCTGGTGAAAACGTGGCACTGTGTTCTCATCCACCTTAGTCACCACTCTGGCTCTGGTGACTTCTGGCTCTTCCCAAAGTCAAAATGACCTTGAAAAGTACGAATGGATTCAGGACATCAAGGCAGCCAGGGCAGACCCAGCTGCACATGCACCCTGCACAGACTTGGGCAGGACCCCATGGCTGGCCACAGTGTTCCCACCAGGGGGCAGCCACCAAGGCCACGTTGCTCCGTGCTCTAGAAGACTCCCTGCCAGGCCACTGCTCCTCTCTCTGTCCCCATGAAGGCACCCACCACCTCCTTTACAGCTGCAGACAGTGCCACAGTTGGGAATGGTGACACACTCCTGCCGTTGCAGCACTCTAGGAGGCTGAGGCAGGAAAGTCACAAGTTTGAGCCCAGCTTGGATAAATTAGGGGCTTATCCAGACCCCCCCACACACATACACACAATTTTAACTAAAAAGAGAGAAAGAAAAGACCTAGAGATGTAGCTTGGTACATAAGCCCTGTGTTCAAACGCTGGTACCTGAAGGAGAAGGAGAAGATGAAGAAGAGGTGGAGGAACAGGAGAAGGAGATGAAGAAGGAGGAAGAGAAAATGGACGAGGAGAAGGTGATGGAGGAAGAGGAAGAAGTGATGAAGAAGGAAGAATAGAAGATGGAGGAGGAGGTGATGGAGAGGAGGATAAGATGGAAGAGGAGGACATGGAGAAGGAGATGGAGGAGGAAGAGGAAGAGCTGGAGGAGGAGGAGGTAATAGAGGTGGAAGAGAAGGAGGAGGTGATGGAGGAGCAGACGAGAAGGGGGATGAAGAAGAGGAAGCAATGGAGGAGGAGGAGGAGGAGATGAACGTGGTTCCGACGTCCCGGCTCCCACAGGAGCAGGTCTGAGGGAAGCCGTGGCACTGACCGGAGAGCTGCTTTCCACGGGGTTCAGCTCTGTGCTGTGGGCAACAGGGAGGCCAGGGCCAGACCTTGTGATGAGTAGTGGGGGCACTGGGTGGAAGCGTCTCAGGGACCCCTGTGCCCCGCAGTGGGGAAGTGAGTGACTGACTGGCTGCTGAGGCCGACCCAGGTGGAACGGGGGCTTCACTCTGCTGACCTTGGTGTGGAGGTGACGGAGCCCCAGCGCCTCCCGCTGCCGGGGGAACATGAAGACCCGACAGGGTGTCGCTGGTTCCGAGCCGCGTGACATGGGACGGGCGGAGCTGGCTCAGGCTCCTGTGTCCACGCTGTGGCCTTCCTCCTGGTGGGGACAGCACCTTTCGGTCCAACCTTAGGCTGCAGCCACCAGCAGCCGCTGCTGCTGAACCACAGTGGCTCTGAATGTGGCCAGGAAGGCATCTCGCTGCCCCGTCAGTCCTGTGTCCACGTTTGGCGTTTCGGGCTGCAGTGTCTGCAAGATTGGTTACCATGTGATGTCCCACTCAGTGTAGGGAAACAGATCCACAGACAGACAGACTGGCAGACAGACAGAGGCGAGGACGAGGATACACACGCTGCACCTCTGGAAGTGCAGGCCTGGCCCCCTCCCATGCCCCTGCCAGTGTGTCTGGGCCTTTGCACCAGATGGAGGAACACTGGACGCTGCTCAGCCACTGGCAGAGCGGAGAGCAGCTGGGCTCCCAGTGCTGGGATCTGAATGTGTGTGTCCCCAGATTCCTGCAGCGCACCCCAAGGCCTGCTGTGACAGTAGGGAGAGGCGGGTCCTCTGGGAATGATGGAGTACAGTCAGGGCACCCACGTCAGCTCACCCTGGCCCCAAGAGATTGCTCCGGGCTTCTCTGAGAAAGAAGGGAAATTTCTTAACATCTAGTGCAGTTTTCTGCTGAAACCAGTGTGCAGGATTCAAAGTGCAGAGGTTCCACAGCTTCAGACAGGCGCTGCACCGTGGGTGGACCGCTCTCGCGAGGAGCCGGGGCCTGCGCTTCCCAGAAGCTCTCTCTTCTCTTTTTCTCCCTTTCTCTGTCCTCTCTCTTCCTCCCTCTCTCCCTCTTTCTCTCCCTCTCCTCTTTCTCTCTTTCTCTCCTCTCTGTCCTTTCTCCCTCTCTCTCCTCTCTCTTCCTATCTCTCTCTCCCTCCTCTGTCCAGCCCACTTTAGGTAGGGTCTGCACTGGAACAGGACGAAGCCCTCCTGCCCGGCAGGGCAGCTTCCGTGCAGCACCACCCTGTAAGATACCAACCAGGCCGTCACACCACAACTGTCCCGCTTACTGACGTTTCCCTCATCACCGCCCTGACAGGAAAAAGACGACTTGATTCCCATTTGCTTTCTGTGCCAAAATAAGGAAGACGGAAGAGTATTTGTGTTAGCACCGCCCACCTCGGCCCTGGAAGGGAGGACAGGGCAGCAGGGAGGGGCAGCAGTTGCTCGGGGAGGTGGGAGGAGGGATGAAGGGAGTTCATCATTTTACCCCGGAGAGGAGGGGAGGCCTGGAATAAGCGGGGGAAACTCAGAGAATTAAGAAGGAAGAGATATTTCTAACCATGTCCTCCCCCCCACCCCCCACTCCAGTTAAACAGAAAGCATTCACTAAAGTCCAGATTCACATTTTTATTAACTCTTTTTTTATTCCTGTAGAGACTGAAAGGACCTTTCTGTCTTCTGAGTGATCTGTAGCTGCCCTGCGTTTCTGGTTTCCTGGGACACTGGCGTTCTCACTACCACATGTGCAAGTCTGCTGCAGGCTCCCGATCCTCTCAAATTGGAAACGCACCATGTGCAGGCTCATTAGCAGGGACAGATGTGGACATGGAGAGGCTGGACTGTCCCCTGTCCTGTGGTCCCTGACAGGCAGGAAGGGGCATCAGAATCAGCCCGTGTTGCCGGCCTGGGTGTGGTGCTGTTTCTGAGGGTTTTCCAAAGCCACAGAGCATGCACTCTGCAGGCGCCAGTCCTGATTCCTCCCGATTCTGGCTCCTGAGACAACATCCACTCAGGAGAAGGACTGATGGAAAGCCCAGGGCCCTGCCGTGCGGGAAGCTGAGTGCCCTCTTCAGCCTGCCCCTGCCGGTGGGCCTGATGGGAACAAGAAGTGGCCACCGAGGCTCCAGGGTGTGAGGATGCGGAGCAAGAGGACCTGGCTCCAGGTGTTGTGCGGTGAGGGACGCCGCCATGCTGTGGACCCCGGGGCGATGATAGCAAATAGATCAGGAGACAGAGGGCCAGTAACCGGAAGGCGGAACCTACGTCATCCAAAATGAAGGCAAACAGCCAATAAGCGCTACATAGTTTACAAATTAAAATAAATACAGATGGAATTAAATGACTGGGCCATGATTTGAAGACCACGGTTATCAACTTGGATTTTAAAATAATGCAGCCCAGTTACATGTCATTAACAAAAAGCCCCAGGGGGATATTCCTCATCAGGAGCAGAGCGCTAACGCTGGCGTGCGGAGCAGCACAGGGACAGCACTGTGTCGTCCTCCGTGAAGGGAGCAAGACCTCAAGGGCCTCCACTGTGTGGTGCCAGCAGCAGGACCATAGAGGCGGCAACGGGGCAGGAGGCTGGTGAACAGTTTGGGGAAGTCAGAGTAGGGGAAACAGGAATCGTTACAACTGCTGGTTGGCATGATTGTGAGCAGTAAACATTCATCCAGGAGTGGTTCAGATCTTACACCGAGAAGGCCCTTCCTTGCTATTTTTTGGACCTAGAAAGAATATTAGTGAGACGCTGGTAGGACCAGAATAGAGTCTGTAGTTCGTTAACACCACAAATCACATTGATTTCTTACTTTACTAAATTTGTCAGTGATCTCAGTTCTTCACCTCAGGATGTTTGTTGGAAGACATACAGGAACTCCGCTACCCATGCAATGCTTTTGTAGATCTTAAATGATTCCAAGACAAAAAGTTTAAGACATCACTCATTTCTATAAACTAATGATGAATATTTAGAAAAAAAATCAGTGGAAATGGGTGTTCCTGGACTAGACAGACCTGTGCCCCAGTGGACTGGACAGACTCACGCACTGGCCCTGAGCATCTCTACAGCTGTGGCTTCGGTGACCTGGCCAGGGACACCCACCAACTCCAAGTCTGCATTTGTTTCCCCTCAGTGCAGGACAGCAGAGGTACCAACCAACCAAAAGCGACATGATGGTGGACAAGGCCAGTGTCTGGAGAAAGGACGTGAGCCAGGGGGTCAGCAAATCCAGCAAGAAATTATACTCTTGGCCAGCAGCACTAGCACCTCAAAAACTCACAGCTACTGTAAACTGCAAAAAAAAAAAAAAAGCATGGACTTTTCCTCTGAAAGTGATTCCCTCTTCCTGGCAGGCTAGAGTGGGAGAAGAAATCCCGTGCTGCACCTACCATATTGCCAGAGAGTATTTAATCAGATGCTGTTTGGGGAAGGGGCTAATTGTTGAAGGCTGAGCCACAGAATAACTACAGAGTTCCACTTCAGGGTTTCCAGTGCTACCCTCCCACAGTGACAGGGTGTGAAATGTGCAGGAAAGACAGCCTCCTGAGAATTTTAAATGCAGGGTGGAAAGGACACAGTCGCTACCCTCCACTGTGAAAATCAAGGCCTGGTAAGTTTGGCTTTTAGAAACAGGTGGATCTGAAAGTGCTGGAATTAAATCCAGCAGTCTGCTTGGACTTCCACCCTGCTGCCTACATCCAGCACAGACCAGAGATCTGATTCCTCCGCCCACCTACCAACACGAACAAGGACACACCTGAGCTTAGGCTTTTGGGGTCCATGGGCAGAGGGGCCTCTGTAACAGGGCTACACACCACAAACTTACAGGCCATAAAGCTGGGCAACAGAAATCATGACTTGACACTAAGACTGTAGAACCTGTCAAGAAACCAAGAAAATAAGAATAAATAAGAAAAACTTTGTTCTTATTTATTCTTTTCTGCTATGCTTACCCAGTAGTATTAATTTCCTTTTACTCCTCAATAGGATTCTCTGTCCGCCTTTTCACTCCCCTTTCTAATCTTCCATTCATTGGTCTTTCAAATCTTACTTTTTTCATTCTCCAGTTCCCAATTCCCTCTATCTTTAGATAACCATTAAGCATTATGAAGTGTTAGACAGGTAACTCAATGCTACTACTATTGAATAATTTTATACTGTGAGTGCAGGTATAGTTGTTGCATTTAGCAGATATTTACTGCACGTCAGTCTTTGATTTGGCTTAGTGTTTATACTATAACCACTGGTTTCTATAGCTAGGGGTGGAACATTATTGATTCTTGAGAATATGTCAATGTTAAGTGTGTTTTTGACACTATTTTTGTTGCTGATTTTATTGCTATTCCCAAGGGGGCATACTTGTTCCTATTAATTACTCTGTATGGTAGTATCTGATTTGCCTTTGGGTCACTAAGAATACTATGGCCCATTCCCAGATAACTGGATGCTTGGTTAGATACGCTGCAGCCTCCCCTCCCAAATAAATGGAGGTGATTGATCTTGAGACAGGAGCAACAGCCTGCTTTGCCACACCTTCAGTGCGTCATCGAAAAGCAGATACTAAGGAAAGACAAGACCATCATCAGCCTTGTCTTGGTTACTTTTCTCTCGTTGCTGAGACAAAATACCCAACGCCCAAAATGAAGGAAGGAAAGGGTTATTGAGCTTACAGTCTGTGGAGGTTTCAGTCCATACTTGGCTGGCTCCAAGGCAGAAGGTAGCAAAGCAACAAGAGCAAAGGGGAATGGCAGCCGAACAGCAAAAAAGCCAGAGCAAACGGGAGGAATGGTGGCAAGCTTCTTTCCCTGCCTTACATTGTAAACAGGCTACCCCCACCTAAGGGGCGTGTAGCTCTCACATAATCTCCATGCCCTCCTCTTGCACAGGCTCAGGATGTATACAAAGTAAGCACCCTGGCTTCCTGCTGAGTCACTTAGCCAAACCTCTAGACTCCCCAGGTTGACACAATGTATCAACCATAACAAGCCTGCAAACCTTAGTACAACAATAACAACCACCACATATATAAATATGAGAAAAGACTGCAACAAAATACCTCCCAAAACTCCCAGCTCCCTCAGAGCTAATCCATAGGGCATAAAGGGAGAGGAATCCAAAAGTCACATAGCCAAATTATTTGAAAGGATAACAGATGAGATTTTAAAAATACTACAATAAGGTGCTTGGTGAGCTCAAAGAAGACATAACTGTATAGATAATGAACCTAATAAACAAGTGAATTTACAGAAGACAGTAGGAGTAAAAGACTAGCTGAGCTAAACAAAATGATGGAAAACATGAACTACAAGTTTAACAAAGAATTAGAGTCCATAAAAAGGTATCAAACAGAAATTCAGGAGATTAAAATTTCTGTCAAAAGACTGAGCAGCAGAAGTGACCATGTGAGGACAGAGTGTCAGAATTAGAAGATATAGCTGATATTGCTGACCAACTAGTCAGAAATACCTTGAAAGCAGCAAGAGAACATGAAAACAGGACCCAAAAGCTGCTAGATGACATAGAGAAGACTAATCTAAAATGTGTTGGAATTAGTGAAAAATCAGAAGAAGAGAAAACAGTATAAAAAAATCTGTTTACAGAGAAATAACAGTTGAAAATTTCCAAACATGGAGAAAGAAATTAACATATAGATAACTGAAGCCTATAAAAGCTCAATTAACCACAATCAAGAAATAACTTCTCTATGACATATCATAGGCAAAATAACAGCAGTCCAACACAAGGACAGAATCTTAACAGTTGTTACAGAAAAGCAACAAATCACTTATAAAGTGTAGCTCACTATAGTCCTTTTCCTCTGTCTCAGTATCAACAACCTCCATTAGAATTACAGCAGACTTTTCAACACAAACCTTAAAGGTCAGAAGAGCTCAGAGTACAGTGCTTCAAACCTAAAAGAACAATTTCCAAAGCAGACTGATACATCATACAAAAGTATCTTTCAAAATTGATGGAGGAATATGATATTGTCATGACACAGGTCACCTTAGGAAATTCATGACCACAAAAGCAGCACTCCTGAAAGTTCTCATGGATATCCTAGAAAGACACAATGAAGCTAACAGTGTCAGAAGCTCTAACAGAATGAACACACCGGGCAGAGTGAGCAGCTAAGTAGAAGTGGAGAAAGGGAATCAGTGACCAGGAAATAATGGAATGATGGAAAGAATTCCATAACTATCAGTAATAACTCAATATGAGTGGTCTTGATTCCCCAATCAAAAGACACAAGTTGGCAGAATAGATCAGGAAACAAAAGGCAATAGTATGCTACATACAGGAAATATATTTGACCCAAAAGTAATTCATAGAGTAAAAATCAAAGGATAGAAAGCAATCTTCCACACCATGGGAACCCAAAACCAAGCAAGAGTAGCTATTCTATATTCAGATAAAGTGGACTTCAAGCCAAAACTGATTATAAGAGGTAAATAAAGTCACTGCATATCGATTAAGAGAACAATTCAGCAAGAAGCAATAACATATATGTGCTGAACACCAATGCACCCAACTTCATGAAACAAACACTACTGGACACAAAAGATCAGACAAACATCAACACAATGGTAGTGCAGGACCTCAATACCCCACTGTCATACGTAGACAGTCAACTATACAAAAAAAATCAACAGACTGTCAGAGTTGAACCAAACTTTCAGACAAATGGATTTAATAGATATCCACAGAGTATTCCACCCAACAACAAAATACTTAGTTTTTCTCAGCAGCATGGGGTTTTCTCAGCAATAGAGCATGTACTAGCCAATAAAGCAATCTTAAGTAAATGAAGAAGAATAAAAAGTACGCCACCCATATTATCAGATTACAGTACAATGAAACTAGAAATCAACAGCAGAAGAAACCGTAGAAATTATGCAAACGCATGTAAATTAAACAACACACTCTTGAGTAAGCAGTGGGTCACAGAAGAAATCAAGGAAGAAGTTAGACAGTTCCTGGAATCAAATGATAATACCAGTATCAGAATCTACCAGCACCTATGGGACACAAGGAAAACACTGCTGAGAGGGAAGTTTATAGTTATAAATGCCCACAAAAGAAAACAGCCAACCCAGGAAAATAAGCTAATAATGCATCTCAAGGTCAGAGAAAAACAAGAGCAGATCAAATCCAAAGCTAGTACAAGGAAGGAAATTATAAAGATCAGAACAGAAGTTAATGAAATTGATGCCCAAAATACAAATAATTAATGGCTCTTTAAAAGAATAAACAAAATAGACAAACCCTTATCCAATCTTACCAAAAATCAGGAAAGATCCAAATTAATGCAATTGGAAATGAAAAAAATGAGATCAAAACAGTCACTGCTGAAATCTAGAAGATTATTAGCAAATAATTCAATAGTCTGTACTCCAATAAATTAGAGAATCTAGAAGAAATGGTTAGATTTCTAGATACATATGAATTACTAAAACTAAACCAAGAACATATAATACTCCAATATTAGGCAGTAAAACTGAAGCAGTAATTTAAAACCTACTGAGTAAGAAAAGCTCAGGTCCCAATGGATTCACTGCTGAATTTTACAAGAACTTCAGGGAATCTAACACCAAGGCTCCTCAAACTTTTTAATGAAATTGAAAGGAAAAAGTACTCTCAAAGTCATTTCTGGAAGTTAATATTACCCTTATTCTAAAATCAAACAAAAAAGAGAACTACAGGCCAAACTTTTAATGAACATAGGTGCAAAACTCCTCAACAAGATGCTGGCAAGCAGAATGCAGCAAATCACGAAAAAGATCACCAAGTAGGCTTCATCCCAGGAATTCAAGGATGGTTCAACATACACAGTACAATAAAGGCAATATGTGGAGGACGCCAGGTCACCCTCCGCCAGACCCAGGTGTGCTTGTGCTTACTTCCAAGCAGTGCAGGCAGTGCAGAGGTGACTCTCCTATATTGGCTTTGAGTTTAATTAGTGAGTCTGGCGGAGGCTGTGTACTATCTTCATGAAAGCAGACGGTGATGAGGGACCAGCATTGTTTATCATCAACGGCCATGGCTGAGCTCAGATAGACGAGCTGTGATACCATGGGGCTAAGATCTGAGATAATGTCTCTGCTGAGCCCTGTGTGACTCCAGAGGAAAATCCCTTCCCAGATTGGCTACAAAGCAGGTCACTTGTTAACCGTAACCTAAATCGGCTGTTCCGGTCCCTTCCACAGGAAAGCTTTGTTCCCTCTGCTGCAAGCCTTGCCCACCTCGCCACTTGTCTCGCATATCCAGCCCCAGTCCCCTCACATTTTCCTCGAGGAATAAATACCAAGGTTCTGGGTGCCTCGTGGCCTTTTGTTCCCCACGAACAACCGCTCGTCCCAGATCCCTGCTGTGCCCCTATTTCATCTCTTGCTCTTTCTTCCTGCCATGCACCGTAACTTTGGGCAGGGAATTGGGGACTTGCTGTAGAATACCTGATTGCTGGCACCGTGGAAAGGGTCTCTGACAGCAGTAACACATCACAAAAATAGGAGCCAGAGTACAAATCACATGACCATCTCAATAGCTGCAGAAAAAACCTTTGATGGAATCCAGCATCCATTCATGATACAAACCCTGAAGAAAATAGGTATAGAAGGACTTTCCCTCAAGTAATGGTCCGCCTACCTCCTACACCAGCATCCTATTACATGGGGAAAACTGAAAGCTTTCCCTCTAAAATTAGGAACAAGACAAAGATGTTCACTATGATCACTCCTGTTCAATACAGAAAGTCCTTGACTTACAAACACTCAAGTTGCAAACTTTCACAGGTGCACTGTATAACACCCCTTTGTCAGCTTAGCAAATAGTGTTGGGAAAACTGACTATCCACACACAGGAGATTGAATCTAAACCCATATACCAAGTAAAATCAAAATGGACAAAGACCTGAATGTTAAAACAGAAATACTTAATCTTCTAGAAGATACAATAGGTAAAACTCCTGAAGACATAGAAATAGGCAGGGATTTCCTGAGCAGAGCCTCAACTGCACAAGAACTAACATCAAGAATCAACAGAGGGATCGTATCGAACTAAAAGTTTTCTGCACAGCAAGAGAGACAAGAGAGTGCAGAGACAGCCTACAGAATGGAAAATATTTTACCTGCTACACCTCAGACAGAGGGCTGATATCTAGAATATAAAAAGAATTCAAAAAATTAGAAACCCCAAAATAAAAGACCCACTCAAAAGTGGGCAACTTAAATGGATTGATACTTCTCAGAAGAAGAAACGCAGATGGCCAATAAGTATATGAAAAGATCTTTAATATCTCTGGCATTAGAGAAATGCAAATTAAAAACAATGCCGAGGATCCATCTTACTTCAGAAAGAGTGGCCTTCATCAAGAAATCCAATCATAGTAAATGCTAGAGAGGCTGAGAAGAAAAAGGAACCCTTCTATATTAATAGAAACTAGTACAACCACTGTGGAAATTAGGTATGGAGATTCCTCAAAAAATTAAAACTAGAAATTCCATTTAACCCAACTGTTCCCCTTCTAGGCATCTTCCTGAAAGAGTTAAAGACATCCCATTACAGTGACCCACGCACACTGTTTAAGCTGCACGGCTCAGAACAGCTCAATCTTGGAAGCAGCCTGTGTGTCCGTCAACAGACAAATGAATAAAGAAAGTGCACTGTGTACACACCATGGAGCACTGCTCTGCCACAAGGAAGAACACACTTGAGTCATTTGTAGGGACATGGAGGCACCTTGAGACCATAACGTTAAGTGAAATACATCAGACACACAAGCTGAGCTATTGCATTCAAAGAGAAGAATAAAAGAGATAATGGGCAACGGGGAGATAGATTTTTTAACCAAAAGGATTGGGGGGTGGGGAGGGGCGTGGGAGGGGGAGGGAATGGAGGAGGAGCTGGGTGTGCAGTGCTCATGCAGCAGCTCTTCAGGGGGATTGCGACCATGACGTACTGCAAGCGTGTGTTAATACAAAATAAAAATTGAAACAAAGGAAAGTTGAATACAAAATTCCCCAAAAAGGGCACCTGCCAAGGCCAGGAGGGAAGTGGCAGGACATGCCCTGGGCAAGCGCTGCAGAAATTCAGGACCCCAGGCGGCCCCATGCACACAAGGCCCCCAGGGCCCAGGATTCGCAGGCAGCTGTGGCAGTGGCCAGCCCATACCTCTGCTGCCCACACAGCCCTATGCCGCCCACCTTCGGTGGAGGGAAGGGAAGGGCCCCCCAGAAGTTGGGCCCCCCGTTCTGTGCAAGGAAAGTCAGGCTTTCCAAAGCAGACTGCGCCATGAGCCAACCTAGAACGTCCTTAATTTCTGAGGAATGCAAAGCCCCTTGACCTTGAGTGAGGTTTGGCTGCCCCAGCCTGTGGCTCCGAGCTTAGAAGCATGCAGGAAAGTCTGCCCCACCTGCGGATTAAAACTGATCCTGAAAACTTCTCTGCCTTCGGTTAGCTCCTGGGAAGAACCTGGTGACAGTTCTGCAACAGCATAGGACTCAAGAGATGACAGAACCCAGCTGCTTAGCCCAACACGAGGGGTGTGAGGAGAACTTTAGGACACGGATTAGACTGTCCTGAGGACCCAGAGCCTTGGTCACGCTCCTGCCACTGTGGACACCGGCAGGTAGCAGAGCTGGGCCGAGTGGAGGCACTGTCCCTGGTCAGTTCTGTGCCCAGCTGGCCCAGCTGCTGGGACAATGTCCTCCTTCCCAAGCGGCCAAATTTACAGCCCTGCCCAGGCCTGAGCATGTTGGGCGGATGACTCCAGCATCTGACCAATGTGCCTCGTGGAGATTCAGGTGAAACTCTTTTCAGATATTTTCCCTGAAAGTATTGATGCTGTAAGACAAATGGCCTTGCAGGCATTCGCCTCCTGTGTCCTCCCTAATAACCCACCCTTTCCTTGCAGGCTTGTGCTGGTGCCAAATTAAAGCTGGCACTGTCTCCCCAGGGCCATGTGTGCAGCCTGGCAGACCTAGAGGGCAGAGAGAGCAGATGTCAGCCATGCCTGGCCCCCGAGCCCCACAGCTACCTGTCTCTGCCCTCACAAGGAGGCCTGGCCGTGCCAGAGCAGACTGGGCTTTGACAGGGCTGTGAGAAAGTTGGGCAAGATCACGATCTGACCACACTTGACACGCTTGGCTAAGCAGCTGATTTCCTGGGATAAAGAAAAAAAGTAGAACTGCAATTAAAAAAAAAAAGAGGGAAAAATTAATAAATTATGTGAAAAGAAGACATTCAGGCTGGTATTTGATTTTCAATCCCAATACTAAGTGAAAATTAACAGTAAAGCAAAATTTAAAGAGTTCTAAGGCAAAAGACTATGGATATTCAATGAGTATTCAATATATATGAGTGCTCAGCCAAGGTGCAAGCATAAAGGAAACACAAGGTGTGTTTGGACGTGCAAGGACCCACAAACAATGAACTTTCTCCAGAGAAGTAGTCAGAGGTGCTGCATGCAAGAAAGAAAGCGCTGGAGTGAAAAGCTGAACACAAGCATAGAACACGTGGCTCTCGATGAAGAGCAAACCCTCAGCCTGGCCCCTGGCTCTTCAGTCGGGCTCACTGCCAGACTCAGGCCCTGCTCCCCCATCGTGACCACAGACGGGGCCAGCTAGGTCTCCTTACAGACCCAACCATCAAAGTGTTGCTGGGGGACAGAAATGCAACTTCATTTTCAACATCTGAATATGACTTCTGAATTCCAGAGACTTTCTAAGTATGCGTGAGGAGTACCATCCCCTCAGAATCTCACCATCCGAACAGTGGCAATTTTGTCCTTTGGGTCCTCACACCTTGTACGTTTCCCATCCGTTGTGTTACTTCGACACCGACTGGAAATGCCCGTCATCTAATTTCTGGCCTTGCGTGTAGGTCACTGTGGACAATGAGATTTGCTGTGCATTTTTCTTATGTTTTGTTTTGTTTGTTGTTATTTTAGAGATTTATCAAATCTCTCCCCTTCTTATTCTAACAAGATGCTTATTGAGAATACATACGGGACTTTGTCCAGTGCTTTTCCTGCAAGCTTTGACAGTATTCTGTAGTTTCCCTGAAGGTTGGTAAATGACACACGTGGCATCTTCTAATGCTGCACTGAATTTAAATCGAGCCAGCCAGGTGGGCTCTTGGGTGTGTCTGCAGGGTGCCAGTTTCCGTTAGGGATGTGCACACACACACACACACACACACACAAGTGGGGGTGGCCCGCTTCTCAGGAGCATGCTGTGTCCACGCCACGGACGTGAGGCACGTCTATGTGCATGCAGTCCAAAGCACAGCTACAGGAGCGGCTGTCTTCCCACTTCCCTCTGCTCAGCCGCTCTGCGAGTGTCTCCCACGCATACCCAGAGCAGGTGGAGGTGGGACAGGAAGGGGGGACAGGGGTGACCGCGGCCAGGGCGAGGGTACAGAGAGGCCGTGTGTGTTCCACGGCAGAGGTGCAGGGGGGGAGGCAGAGCCACCAGGGGTCTCGGAGTAACACCGAGCCAGAAAAAACTGGATGCCGCTGGTTTGGTTTGCCTCTTAGGGGCGCAAGACCTGACTGAAGTAAATAAGTGACATTCTCGTGCCTTCCTGATTCCATGTCACGAAGTTGGGCGTCCTCTCCTCGAGGTGGCTCAGCACAGAAAGCACCGGCAGCTCGCGCGGGGCCTGTGCTCAGCCGTCACGCAGCCTGGCTCTCACGGAGCCTGGGGAGCCGAGTCTTTTCTGCTTGTCCAGCTCCCTTATCTTGTGCTGTGCAGCCCGCTCGTCCTCCTGCGCTCCGCACTAATCTTGGCTTAAGCTCGTCTGTGCAGGGATATTGCTTCCCAGTGTCAGGACCTCGTGCTATCTGCTTAAAACTCTTGGCCCCTCGTCTGCAGCGACTCGAAGTCCGTGGCGAACGCCATCTCTATCCATTACTAAGGAGGCTTCGCCCTCCTCTGATAGGTTCTATCGAAAGAAAGCACTTCCTGTTGGATTCCCGTGGCTCCGTGCCTCTCTTCTGAGTCCTCTAATTTCCGGTCAAAGGTCTAGAGGTGATGATAATAATGACAGTGAGTGCAGTAACACAACTAGCAGAAGTTGACATTTGTCTAATCTCATTATGGATAGGAACCTCTAGTGTGCACCACCTGATGAGACTTCATTTTACAGATGAGGAAACTAAGCCCCCGCAGCTGGCTGCAGGCGCAGGGACTTGGACAGAGCTCTCCCACAGCCACCCTGCTGGCACGCACTCCTATGCATCCTGCGCTCCCTGTAGCAGCCCAGGGCCTCCTATCCAGCCATGCCCCCTGCTTTGCCGTTCTGTAGCAGAGGAAGGACAGTCACTGGCGCGTGCGGCTGCACACTGTCACAGGGACTGTGGGGAGCACAACGGGGTTAGACGACACCCCCAAGCCCAAGACGGCACAGTCTGAGGCCTGCAAGGGGCGCTG
Organism: Chinchilla lanigera; assembly: GCF_000276665.1. NCBI lineage: Eukaryota > Metazoa > Chordata > Mammalia > Rodentia > Chinchillidae > Chinchilla > Chinchilla lanigera. Next base: position 1,119,052 of record NW_004955404.1, on the reverse strand, counting down.
GGGCCCCGGGGGCACCATGGAAGGGTCTGCAGCTAGCACCTGGGGCCGCGCTTCTTTGTCTCCCAGAGATTCGCTTCTAACCTGCTCCACACAGCGTGGGCAGGAGCACAGCGGAGTCTGGCACTGGCTCCCAAATGTGATTCTGAGATGGGGTTCTCTGCAGGAGTCTTGAGGGGGGCCACTGGGAACAGCACTCTGAACAAGATGGAGCCCAAAATGGTGCAGGTGGGGCAGCTGACGGGGCCCTCGGGTGACTTCCTGGCTGCTCCCTAAACACTATCCTCCTGGGAGCAGCTGCAGGCCGAACCCCACTAGACCCGAGGGGAGACCTGTCATCTGCCCGAGTTGTCTCTAAGCTTGGTGTCCACAACTTTCCAATTTTTTGAAAATATTTTTAACAGCCAGTGGTGAAGGTGCACATTATATTTTGCATAGCGGGGCTTGGGATATAGCTCAGTGGCATAAGCGCTTGCCTGGCAAGCGCAAGGTCCTGAGTTCGATCCCCGGTGCAGCAAAAAAAAAAAAAAAAAAGAAAGAAAGATACATTTTGCATAGCAAGACTGCTGAGTGGGCTCGCTTTGGCACACAGGTCCTGGGTGCCACCTTCAGGGGCGAGGTGTGGATCTGAGCTCCACTGTGGCTGCGGCTCTGGCCTCTGGCCCCTCACAACCCGGCTGGGAGCGCGCTGTGCCCGTCAATGAGCAGGGACTTCCCGGTGCACAGGCAAGGACCGCCACCTTGTCCTGTTAAGATGAAGGATTAGCGAAGCAGTGCCGCCCCAGATGGCAGACACTGCTGAGCCCCACGCGTAACAAGCTATTTTTCTGGCTGAATGCGGAAAGCAGCTCTCGGGACCATTAACCTTTGCCCATCTGTTGGCAGAGCACTTCAAGTGGGCAGATTCCATCACACGCCCCATAAAACACCGGTGCTGCCAGACACCCACACCGCTGCGCCCCGTGGTGCTGGGCCCGCGCTCTCCACAGCTCCCTAACTGCACTCAGATGAGGCCCTGGGTTCCAGCCCCAGCTGTTACGGCTTAGATCTGGACGTCCCCCCAGAGCCTCAGGAGTGCTTCTGAGACGTGGTGAGATCCTCGGGGTTCATGGCTGACTGGCTGCTAGGAGGTGGGTGTGGTCACAAGAGGTGGTCACTGGCCTGGAAGGGTCGGCCCTCCTGGCTCCTCCCTCCCTCTCTCCTCCTGCCCACCAGGCCATGAGCGGCTTCTCCTCCACCGTGCCTCCGTTCCACACCACGCAAGGACTGACACCATCAAAACCTGAGCCAAAATAAACCTCCCCTCCTGGAGGATGCAGGTATCGGGCACTGTGTCACAGTCCATGGGTCCTAAAGACACAGCGGGTCCCACTGTACCATGCAGGGCATACGTGGGGAGCTGTCCTGAGCCCCAGCCAGCCATGACAGCATGGCACATAACTTCCCCCATGCTGCCCCCTGCCCTGCCTTTCTCTGAGCTGCAGGAGAGGAGCTGCTCCTACCAGCCAGGCGGGGACACAGGAAGACAGGACACAGGCTGTCCAGGCCAGCTCCATGCCTCCGTGGCTGTCATTGCACTAAGGGCCAGGACCAGAAAAGACCGGCTTGGAGCCATCCTGCACCCGCCTGAGATGCCCAGAGAGCAGGCAGAGGGCCAACTGTCCTTACTGCTGCCCTGCCCGGGCCAGGTCTGGGCTACACGTCTGCAGCTGGGAGGCTGGACTGGGCATCTTCAAGCCTGCTTCCCCTGGGTGGAGGAAGGTGAGCTCACTGTTTTCCCGTATTTAGTGTCATAGACCCCGAAGAAACAGTCACCTGTGTCTGTCCTCAGCACCAGAGCCACAGAGGTGACAGATGCTCACTGCACGTCGCACAGTGTGCAGGACACCCGCCTGGGCTGAGCCTGTGCAGATGGGGGAACTCGGCCCTGCTGGGTGACTCTGCTTTGCTTCGTGAGCCGCAGGACTGAGCAGGAGGGCTGAGCTTTCAGGTGATCTGCTTGTTCCTTACTGAGCACAGAGACAAATGTGCTCAGCACCAAGAGGCTCAAACAGCACGCGTCTGCCGTCTCTCCTGGTCCCAGGAGTTGGGGAACATCCAGAATGGCTCTGTCTGGGCTGTGTCGTCTGGGGGCCTTGCTGGGCTGGGGGAGCTGATCCCAGGGCCCTCTCCCCGACTGGCTGTCCCTCTCCATGTGGGCTCCGCAGGGCTGCTGTGTCCTTCGAGCAAAACGGGTCTCAATGCCATTGCTGGCAAGTGCTGTGTGCTTTCTACCTTAACTTTCAGCACACTCGGACTTGCACTCCCTGGACCAGCCCCAGTCGGTCTCCGTTGGTGTCCCTTGTACATATGGCTTCGGTTGATTTGCCAATATTTGCTGAGAAGTTCCTCAATTATGTTCATGAAGATATTTGCCTATACCAATCTATTTTCTTGAAATGTCTTTGTTGGGCTTTTTATCAGTGTATGTAATAGTCATTGGAGAATGTTCTCTTCTATCTTCCTGGAGGAGATTTTATAGAATTGCTACTATTTCTCCTTAAATGCTGGTGGAATTTGCCAGTAAAACAATCAAGTCTTAGAGGTTGCGTCTTAGAAAGTTTTAATTCAAACTTCAATTTGTTTAGTATTCACAGGACTATCAGTGATGTGTATTTTTGCTCGGGTGGGTTTTGGTTATTTGTACGACTGAGAGTCCTTGCTTCTCATGTTTGTGGTGTCCCTTTACTGCCACTTCAGTGTGGCATCCATGCCCAACACTGGCAACTCCTGTCCCCTGTGTCACCTTTTTGTACCCTGGTCATGTTCTAGAGTGATATCAGTATTATTTATCTTTTCAAAGAATCAGTTTTTGAAGGCACAGATTTTCTCTATTGCTTTTCTGTTTTCAACTTAACTGACTTAGCCCCTTATCTCTATTATTTTGTTCCTTTAAATTACTTTGCATTTCATTTGCTCACTTTACCTCATTTCTATAGGTAAATGGTTAGTGATTTGGGGCTCTGTTATTTTCTAATACACTACTTCATGCCATACATTTCTAATACATTTTGTTGTAGGTTTCCTCCTAAGCGTTGTGGAGCTGCACTCTCCGTTTCTCGTTGTTTTATTCTTTGAGACAGGGTCTGGCTGGCCTTAAACTCATCATCTAACCCAGGCTGGCCTCAAACTCAAAAGTGATCCTTTTGCCTCAGGCTCCGGAGGGCTGGGATTACACGCATGTGCTAACACACCCAGCTTACCATTTTAAAATGATAGATTCTTGTTATCTTTTCAGTTCACAATATTTTCACCAGTTTCCCTTGAGATCTATTTTTTGACCAATGGGTTTTTAGAAGTGTTTGTTTAATTCAAGTACTTGCAGACGATTTCATTGCGGTTCTGCTATGATTCTACTCTGTCATGTACAGAGAGTGGGTTTTGAAGGACTCATATACTGTCTAAAGCTTAAGCTTTATTCTGTTCCCCAGAATGCAGCTATCTCTGTGAAAGTGCATGTGCCCTGAAGAAGAGAAGAGGTGTCTCCCGCTGCCAGGCAGATGGTGGGGGAGCTGCCACTGCAGGTGCTCCAGGTGCCACTCCAGGTGCTCTGCTGTGTGCTCTGGCCTCCCACTTCCCCTCCTGTCTTGGTTACATTTCTCTTGTTGCTGAGACAAAATACCCAACACCCAAAATGAAGGAAGGAAAGGTTTATTTAGCTTACAGTTTGTGGAGGTTTCAGTCCATACTTGG
>NW_004955404.1:1062377-1113163 GCF_000276665.1 Chinchilla lanigera | reverse complement strand
TCACATAATCTCCATGCCCTCCTCTTGCACAGGCTCAGGATGTATACAAAGTAAGCACCCTGGCTTCCTGCTGAGTCACTTAGCCAAACCTCTAGACTCCCCAAGTTGACACAATGTACCAACCCTAACACCTCCGTTCTCCCTCTGCCAGCCACAGAGACTGCACAGTGGAGTCGCCGCTGCAGTGTGGTTGGTGGGTTCAGTGCCATGAGTTCCAGAGCTCTGCTCTCGGGTCTGTAGACACTGGTGATGGCTCCAGTGTCGGCTCTGTGAGCTCCGTGCACGGCTTCCCTTTTCCCTGCTCACCCACCCTGCCCTGGAGCGTGCATCTGCTATGAACTCAGCAATCCGACTTGCCTTGCAATAGCATTTCTATCTTCCATCCACTCCTGGGCCTTTGCTTTAAACCTAGGTCACTTTGTTAGATCACATAGAGTTCAGTATTTGTCTCTAACCCATTCAGAAGGTGTGTTTAAACCATGTATGTTTAATGTAACTGTTGATCAGTGTTATTAGATCTGCCCTGTACTGTCTCAATATTTGCACTTTGTTTATCCCTCTCTTGTGCTGTCTTGGTTTCTGTCTTCCTGGTTGCTTCTGGGTTACTTTCAGCATTCTACTTTAGTCTACCCACTACCTTCTTCATTTTACCTCCTTTTGCCTTTGTTTCATGTTTGGTAATTGCCCTGTGTGTATCACAAGTACAGCTAACATTTTAGTCTCATTAGGATGAATATTTTACCACTTTACATAGACACTACAAACACAGAGACCATTTTGTCCTCCCTTTTCATGTCATATTTTCATAAACATTACTATCTCCTGTCTTGGAATAGCTCCTAGAAAATATTACAGTACTTGATTTTAGAACAATGTGAAGGAATTTATGAGATAATAGAACGGTGTGTCATATCTGCCCATAGAGCCGGCTTCTCTTGCTTCCCTTCCAAAATCGCAGCTCCCTCTGCCCCCTCCCGCAGCTGCACCCTGCGAGCCCCCTGCAGAGCCACTCTTCTGACAGCAGCTGCCCTGCAAACTTGGACTGGCTCACCTCCACCACTGCCCAGGCTGTTGCCTGAGAGTAAATCTCTCTCCCAACACACACACGTGTGTATGTGCACATGTTCCTGTGCGTGTGTGCTAACGTGTCCTCAGGAGACCCCGGCGGACACTGCAGTCACCGCTCACTAGAATCTGAGAGCCCAGAGTGCAGAGCTCCCCTCCCACAGTGGCTTTGTCCTCGCCAGCCAGTGGACATGCAGAATGGCCGCAGCCACGACCTCAGAGGAACCAAAGGCAGGGCGCTCGGGGACAAACCAGGCTGCTCCCCTGGTAGAGCCTCCGGCGGGCACAGGCTCCCCTCAAGACACGGCCGCCAGATGCAAGTGCTCGGCCCACAGCCCAGGAGGAACTCAGAGCTCAGCTAGCTGAAGGTGTTCGTCACCCAGACAGTCCTCTTTCCGTGAGGCCTCAGACAACGGTGCTGGGGTCAGCTGCAAATCAGTCCTTCAGGTGGGCCCCAGGGCTGTGGTCCAGCAGAGCAGAGCTCTGCCGGTGAGAGTCCCGCAGAGTGCATTGTCCTGGTGTCCACCCCAGTGTCTACACCTGGAAGGCCTGGTGTCCCACCTCACTGTGCTCCTTCCTCCTGGGACCCATGAGAGTGGGCAGCCAGGAAGGAAGGCCCCAGCCCAGACGGCAGCCTCCAAGAGGTCAGCCTGGACTTCAGGGCCTGGGAGAGCGGCTCTGGGAAGGGCGGGAACCCAAGGGGGCGGCACCAGATAATGGCAGTGCAGTTTCCAAACTGTGCCTAAGAGGCAGCTCCAGACCGATATTGTGAATTTCTAATGGAAAAATGGCATTTCTTTTATTTATTTTTATGTATTTTTGAGTGTTAACAAATAGTTCTAGTGATAATTAGCATCTTTGTATATTTATTGAAAACCAGCACTAAATCTGTATATTTAGAGAGAAATGCCTTAGACATAGATAATAGCACAATTCCATGTTTGTGAACCGGCAGTTTCCTCTAAACACAGAGGGGAAATTCAGCAATTATCACTACAGCTGTTTGTTAAAATTTGACAATAGATAAATAATGACTAGAAATCAATCTTTTCATTAAAATTCAAGAAACAAAAAAATATCTAAAGGAATTTCATTATTCCTTTAAAAACTCCACACTGGTCTTCACATGACTCCTAGCGCCATTGTTTGTAGTTTGATGGTCTCTTCACCTGACCTGTCTCCAAGGAAGAATGCAAGCCTGAGGTCTTGGGCCCCAGGGAAGTGCCCCCCCCACCTACTTACAGGCTTAGTGTGAGTGCACACGCACACACTTGCAAATGCACACATGCACATTTGCAAACAGAGAGGTATCACACACTTGCACACACGCTCAGATGGAGCTCGGATCCAGTGTTCACAACTTGATCTCTCTACCCACCAGATCAACAAAGCACTCTCATCTCGAATGACTCCGGCCTCTCCAAGCAAAGAGTGGAAGCCGAACACGGGGAGTTTCCTTCTCACATACGCGTCTCCGTCAGTACACGTCTGCAGTGCACAACATCGCATCCCTGGTGGGAAGGCAGTGCACGCACACCATACACCTCCGTCCTTTTCCCATCCCTGTTCCCTGACCCCCCTTGTTTCTTGGCCCTCTTCCCTGTGGAAAAGATCTGTCTCCCTGCTTCCTATCATCTCTTTTTTATTTTGCTCTTTAATTTATGTATGCTTTGGCTGTCTCATATAAGAGAAACCGTGCACTCTTTCGGCTGGTGTGTCTGATTTGTTCTCAACGCGACGCGCTCCGGTGCATCCCTTTTCCTACAGATGACGTAGCTCTTACCAAACACCCTGTGCCTGAGAAAGAACTGTGTTGTGGTTTTTATGACAACTGAAAGGTGGGAATCACAGTCCAGCAGACAGAGACAGGAGCAGGGACGCAGCCCTGGCTCTGGCCACGGAGAGCGGACATGGACGTGGTCTCCGGGCCTGGCTTCCCACCCTCACCTGACACTCAGCTTGCAGAGAGGGCGCTGGGCAGGAGCAGCACCTTCTGGTCGTTCTCCATCTGGGGACTGGGGACAAGGGCGGCCCGTCCTCCGAGGCTGCCGGGTCAGCACTGTCACGCGATCTCCCGGGAGGGACACCCAGTCCTGACGGAGGGCTGGGAGGTGGTGATGCCTGCCACAAAGCCATGCAGTTGCAGAGCTCCTCCCCCTGAAAGGTTAGAGAGCGCTCGTTCTGCACGCTCGAGATGGGGACAACTTCCTCCAACTTTTCCCTCTGCCCTTTGAAAACAGTCTGAACAGCAGGAGACTCAGCCTTACAGGAGGAAAAGCCAACCATTTAGGAATTACGTAAGCAAAGCCGGGTGGAGTAGGAGCAGTGGGAGGCCCCCAGCCTTCGAGCTGCACAGCTCACCAGGTCCCGAGGCAGGATGGACTGTCATCTGCAGTACCTGCTGAAGCCAGCCCAACGCAGGAGGGGCAGCTCTGAGCTGGGGTCACAGATGGGCTGCAGGGAGGGTCCCCGACACCACGGTGGTGTCAGAGGCACAGAGAAAAGGACACAGCTTAGACGGGTGGGGTCTGCCTAGGACCGAGTGCAGTCCTGACCTCAGGGGAGGGCAAGGTCCTTGGGCTTATCTTGCAGCCCAAGTCTCTGCTAGGATCTGGGCAGTGCAGACTCTGCACTTTCTTGCCCTCTGGGCAAACAGGCCCTGAGCGTTGCCTCATCTCCCTGTCCGGGCTGGGTACTGGGACCTGGGTGGCCAGGGGTCCACTCACCACCTCCACCCGCTGCTAGCCCCACTGTGAGGCTTCTATTGCAAACGAAGGTAGCCAGGGTGCAGCTGGCTGAGGGAGGGCTGGACACTGTGGCTCAGGGGACACAGAGCCGGGGCTCAGGGTCCCAGGCTTCACCCATGGCCTCCAGCTGCCCTCGCCCTCGCGGTCTGTGCGGCTGCCTGCAGGCAGGCTTGCCCTTTCGGGGGAAATGTGACTCAGCTTCTCCACATTGCACCCCCAACCCAGTACCCTGCAACTGGAGTGCCCCATCTTCAGTGGTGCAAACAGAGGGGCCTGCGCATGTGTGCAAGTGTGTACACGTGTGTGAGTATGCACACTTGCCGGTGTGTGTGCATGCTGCGTATGCGTGTGTACTGTTCCCATCCGTGTGTATGTGTGGGTGTATTATTCTGCTTCTTGCTGCTGAGACACAACAGCCAACACCCACAACTTAGCAAAGCAGCGGTTTAAACCTCACAGAGGAAGGGCGTGGGGAGAGAGCTGCTGAGTGCCTGGTGCTGGGAAGCAGAGCAGGGACAGGGCTGGGGGAAGAGGCAGGGACCAGACGGTGACCCCCATGCCAGGCGTCCAAGGCCACCATCCCCAGGTGGATCCCGGGGCCAATCAAGTCGAGATCCACCCTGACCGCCACGGTGGGCAGAGCACATTGGATGTGTATTACGCGTGCTTTACAGATGCTGTTGCACACATGTGTGCATGTGTGTGCGTGTGCCGTCTGTGTGCATGCATGTGTGCATGTACACACTGTATTAATTAGAAAAACTTTCTTTTCCTCCTTTAAAGGCTGGAGAAAGCGCCAGCATGTAAGCCATGGTCTGCCTACTAGACTTAGAGTCACAATGGAAATGAGAATAAAGCTCTTTTGCACACGGTTCTGAGGCAGGATCTCCCTCCTGTCCTCTCTTGTGGGTGCCCGCAGGGGCTGCTCCCTAGGCAGGGTTCGCTGGGCATAACCACTGGGAAGCCTAAGGTCAGAAGCCAGCCACGGCAGGCTCAAGCTGTGTAGCGCACATCCTCGCTGACCTCTGGGTGTCTGGGACTGGCCACGCTCCCACACAGGTAGGGACATCGAGCAGGTGTCGGGTATGGGTCAGGAGCAGTGCCCACAGCGTGGGTAGGGTCATACTCATCACATGACCCTCCACCTGGGAATCTGAGTGGTTGTCTGCAGCTGCTGTAACAGGTAAACTGAGGCCCAGCAGAGCCACACCACAGTCCTAGCCCATGGCACCAGTTAATGTGACTTATTTGGAAACGGGTCCCTTGCAGGTGTGGCGAGTCAAGGTGAGTCATGCTGGAGGGGGCAGGCCCTGAGGCCACCAGACCAGAGACCTTGCCAGCAGGAAGTTTGGATAGATGCAGAGGGAAGACCACGGCGAGACCAGCGTGCAGCGACAGACCGAGGGGCAGGGATGGGTAGGCGCAGGACGGCGGCCTCGTGCTCCCAACCACCCCGCTGTGGCTCTGCCCCCAGCAGCCTCCCACCGTCACACCTACCGGGGAAGTTTCATTTGTACACCCATAGCCCCGCACCCACAGTCGACTCCGGAAATACCGGTGCCTGTCAGGCACACCAGCCGGCAGCGCCCACACCTTCAAGGGGGCGGTCACGCCAGGGCCGGCCACGCCAGGGCCGGTCACGCCAGGGCCGGCCACGCCAGGGCCGGTCACGCCAGGGCCGGTCACGCCAGGGCCGGTCACGCCAGGGCCAGAGCCTCCGCACAGAGCGCAGAACAGCCAAGAAAGCTCTGTCACAACTGCCCCTAAGAAAATGACCTTTCTATTTGTTTAAGAAATGCTTACCTTTCTTCAAAAGCAAAACTAAATCTGATCAACTGGGTTATTTTGTCAAAACATTCAGCTATATACAATTATCAAGATCAAGCACTGAAATCCAATTCAAAGCAACTCACTTACGTGAACCTGAGTATATTAGAAAGTCAGGCTCACATGAAAAGTGTGGGGTTTGTGTCCCCCACCCTTCCTCCCCTCAGCAGTGTAATTTATAATAGTGCTAAATCACAGAAACCCCTGGGCACCCTAGACAATATCGGGGATAAAGCAGCGTAGAAAGAAAACCTTCTGCACATTTTTATAAAGCATAAAAACAATCACGACCCCAGGCAGTAGTTTCCCCATATTTACATTTGGATTATTGTACCATTAGCATAATGCCATCTATTTTCTACCTCTTAAGCTCGGGCGATTGTAGCTTCTTAACATTGCTCCAGAATAAGTGCTGGTTTTTTTTTTTGAGAAGTTCACCCTCTGAGTTCAGACAGAACTGCATTTTGCTGTAAAATTTTATTTTGCAATGATTACACTTTTTTATCATCTTCATGCCACAAGATGTGAAGTCCAAAATATTTATGTCCCTGATTGTCAGTCTTTCCTTCTTAAAGATGTCGAAGTGAAAAATAGAATAGGCAAGTCATTTTTCTGAATCAATACCGGTGAATTATCACAGCAAGATTATAATTCAGGTACACAATACCTGCCTTCACAGAACACAGCGAGGACGTGGGGCGCAGCAGGTAGCCCCCGTCACTACACAGCCCAGATCTGTGTCACAGCTCAGCACTGGGGGTCTCACACCTCCCACGGAGAGAGGAGCGCAGCTACGGCCAGAGTCGGCTCCTGGCCCTCCCTGCAGCCGGGGACCCGGCTGCCCAACGGCAGCACAAAGCGGCTGTCGCCATGTTCACAGCATCACCGTCGGTGCCCAGCCGTAACCTCGCAGCAGTGAGGAGGCTTCCTCTGGGCAGAAGCAGACTGACAGCCTCCACCTGGGCCCAGACAGGAGCCGCCGGGTGTGCAAGACCTCTGTCCGCCTCCCTCTCTCCAGCTCGCTCTCCTCCCCCCGTCCCCTCTGTGCCTGGTGCCACACAGGGCTCTCTCAGCTGCGACAGCTGCAGAGGCGCAATGACCCTTCTCTGGAAACGATTCCCCAGTGACGCAGTGGGGACCTTAGCACAAAGGGGGTGCCACACTGAACGCATCAAACACGCACACTGGGGTGTGATCCTTGTCCCTGGAGCCTGAGGTGCAGAGGCCCACGATGTGCCCAGCACAGACCCCACACACAGAGTGCCACGGTGACGCTACCAACCCAGGCGTCTTGCTTGCCAGGCTGACTGGAGCCCAAGGGGATCCTGCTGCCCCCAGCCAGACCGCGGGGACAGTGCCCAGGCCCAAGAGGAGGCCAAGCTGAACACCTTGTCCTCAGCAGAGTCCTGGGAGGCTGGAGCTCATCCACTTCTGCTTCTCAGATTCCCAGGGCAGAGCTGCTCTCGGCGGACACAGGGCAAGAAGTGCGGGGGGCAGCACCCCAGGCCCAGGGCACCACAGCTGCCCAGTCACGTCCAGCTGAGCCACAGGTCCCGTTGTCGTCAGTGCCCAAGGATGCAGCCAAAGGCCAGGGCGGAGGCCTGAGCAGGAGCCCCGTGCCGTGCACACTGGTGGGACCGCAGTGCCACACCCTAGGGCCGCTTGTGAGCAGTGCCACCCTCACCCAGAATGGCCACTGTGCCCAGACATGGCCCTCAGAACAACTCGCCCTGTCGCCCCAAGCACCTGGTGGCCACGGCAGCCTCAGGACCTGGTTCCTCAGGATGCCTACTCCGGTCCTGTGTTCACCCTGGGCAGCTCCTGGGCCAAGGTGGCCGCAATGCTGACCAGATCAAGTGCCCAGCGCTGCCAATTTCCCCGGGATACAGGGAAACTCCTGAATGACAGTTATCGCTATCACCACTGTTTGCCTGTAATCCTAGCACCCAGGAGGCTGAGGCAGGAAGAGTCCCTCAAGTTCAAGACTAGCTTGAGCTACATAGTGAGTTCAAGGCCCACCTGAACTACATAGCAAACTACATACATATGTGTGTACATACATACATGTACATATGTCAGTCACCCAGCTGAGCAGTGCCAGCTGTGAAGAACAGCACCCCCAGCCTCTTTCTGCCTTTCTCCCCTGCTAGTTGGCCTCGAACCTCCCACCCTGCTCCAGCCTGACCTCCAAGGACGCTTCCTGCCCAGAGCAGCGGAGCGGGACTGAGGCTCCGAGGTAGGCGAGGACATTTTTATCGCACTGTGATTTCAAAACCAGGAATGTGCTGCTTGGTTTCCAGGTCGCTTCAAACTGCTCCCACGCAGAAAGGTCGCCAAGCACACCCGGCTCTGGCCAAGCCTCGCCCCTCGCTGCCCTCCCGGCCTCTGCTCCCCGCCACGGCCTCCCCAGGGCCCAGTGCACTGTTCCCATCCTGCGCAGGATTTGTTGAGCAGCAGTGACTGGGGCCAGACAGGCGTGGCTGGTGAGGGGCAGGGCACTGGACACACAGGGCCAGGGCTTGGTCGAGTCTCCCACACAGGGAGGCAGCTGCTCACCTGCCTGCACACACCTAGGTGCCCCTGGCTGGCACGAGGCTCTGAGCCTCGTCACCTGAGGTGGGGGAAAGGGCAGCATGGCCACCTCCATCCTGAGACAGTGGTCCCGCTTACAAACAGCACATGGGACACGAATCCTCTCCCCGCTACCCAGAGGGTAAGGAGCCCTGTGGACCTGCCCAGCCAGGTGGCAAGTGGCCCGTCATCCCTGCCTGGAGCTTGCCACTGGGCCTCTTCTGCTCAGGTGCAGCTCCTAGGTCTGTGTTACCAAGAGGAGGCGCCTGAGCTCTGGCTGTGCCCGGCCCTCTAGCCACTGCCCCACCCTCCTTTCTGCCCAGCTGCACAACCTCCTTGGCCACACTCGCTTGCACTGCTCCCAGGTCCCAGCAGTGTCCCTCAGATGCCTGCAGTGGTCTCGAGTCCTGCCAAGCCTGACGGACACACGGACACACCAGTGGACGGAGCCCCACGGATCTCCCCAGCCCATGCTCCCCAACAGAGAGGTCTCACGGCCCCATACAGCGGTGCAGGGTGCACCCTGACTCCATGACCACCAGGCCCCTGGTCCCACCTCCTCCACACCCCAAGCCCTCTGGGGCGGCAGCTTGAGTGATGTCCCCACCAGACCTCGGTGGGGCTGTCAAATGCATGAATACTTACTTCACTTCACGAAATCAAGACATAAAATCTACTCTTTTTTAACCCTTGGAGACAATTTTCCTCCAAACTGCAATTTATGAAATAAAATAAATATATAAATAACAGCAGATGGCTCCAACTCTGCACAGCGTGACATGGAGTCTTTTTTATCTGAACGAGTTTTTCTCCACATCCCTTTCTCTGGTCAGGACAAGCTCAGTCTGACTCATAGACTGGCCTCAGCTCAGGACTCCCAGTGGCTCTGTGAAAGTGGCCTTAGTCCCCCGGCTTGGCATCAGGGACAGAGGGACAGCAGGCAGAACCCTGCTTCCCTCCACATGCCCTGATGGCATGCGTCAACACAAAGCACTGCTTCGGAGCTTCGATTCTCCAGCTGTTCTCCATCACATGTTCTCAGGTCCAGCTCAGCAGCCACTCTAAACTGGATCCCAGGTGAGTACCAGCTATAGGGATGGCACAACGCTGGATGGGCAGGGAGCTTAGAAGGCATTCTCGTTCAGGTACAGTATGCCAGGGACAGCTCCCTACAGGACATTTTAAACCCCCACTGCCTGCTGAAGCCAGAGACAGAGAAGGGGTTGTCACCTTCAAAGATAACCAGTGGATGAGTATGTACATCGGGGGTTCCTCTTATGACTTGTGTTTAAAATGTCTCCCAAGTCCTCATGTGCTCTCAGGTAGGGGTTTTGGGAATGGCTGGATCATGGATGTGTGATACTGGATTATGGATGTGTGATAATCGGTCTGAATCGGTCCGCTGATTGGCTTAGCATAGTTCTGGTGTAGATAATGGAAAGCTCCACCCTGTTTGTGGTTGGCACCAACCAATAGGCTTGTAGCCTGGATGGGATAAAAGGGTAAGGAAGGCTCACTGCTTCCTGCCTCCTACCTGCCCTGCCATGGACTATTTCACCTCTGTGGTGCCCACCTGCCATGCTGCCCTGCCTTAGCACCAGTTGACTTTGGACTGAAACCTCTACAAATCATGAGCTGAAATAAACCTTTCCTCCCTTAGTTAGTGGGTATCAGGTATTTTGTCCCAGCAACAAGAAAGTAACTGAGACACCCCCCTTGACACGTGAGTCACCAGCCCCTGCCCGACAGCCTGGTGAAAGCAGACAGCCTGGCTCAAAAGAGGGGCAGAACCTGGCTTTAAATAAGGCTTTTCAGCCCAAAGGAGAATCCAAGGGCCAAGTCTGCAGCAATTGACACTCAGAGTGATAATGATAAATCATATTCTGTGGAATACAGTAAACATCCATGAGCTGACACCCTTGAGCTAATATAAAGAAACAGAATAAACTGATAAAGGGAGAGAAGGGAAAGTTCTTTCTCATAGTAGAATTCCAATTAATAAACATAGAAGAAAAGATAGAAAATCACCATTTACAAGCAGTCTGGTTGTGTTGGTTTGGGGGATATTTTGCAAGGGGAACAGCTTAATACAGGACACATTTTATAAGATTATTTATAATTGTCACCCAATGAATGCTATACAAAAGAGTACAAGAAATCTGTCCACACACTAAGACCAAGGAAACTAGCCAAGGGCCTGGATCCCACAGAAATGTCCTGCATGAGTCCAGCTGAAGACCTAGAGCCCATAACAGTGCCTCCCACAAATCAACCTAGAGGCCTAAAGCCTATAACAATATCCAGTGCAGGCCTGTTTCACAGATCTGTGCTGGGAAGGCCCAAAGGTCAGTGGTGGAATCTAGGAAGTCTGTGCCAGCAGGCTGAGGGATCTGCACTGGAGCCAGGAAGTGATGCTCAAAATAAGAACCAGAGCTCCCCTGAAAAGTACCCCAGCCATTCTCAGCAACAGTGAGGTCCCAAGCTCCTCTGATAGAAGACAGCTAAGTTCCCGTCAGGAAGGCCAACGCAGTAAGCTTCTCCAGGAGACTAGCAGTGCACCATCTTCCCCTCCAGAGCCAAAAAGCAATGCTCAGAGTGAGGACCAGAGCTCCCCCAAAGTGAAGTGAAGCCATTCTCAGTGCCAACAAGGTCCCAAGCTCCTCGGAGAATGAAAACAGCCGAGTTCATCAGGAAAGCCAGCACAACAAGCTCCTCCAACAGAACCAACAGCTCCTTACAGTTTCTACCAGCTTCCAACAGCCTTTTCAGCTCCGAACAGCCTCTCTTCATGTTCTCCAGTTCTGCCTCTTATGCTACCGGCAACAATCCTCCCACACCCAGCACCACCACACTTACTCAGTTCAGCTGGGGGTTATAAATTGACCACCAGTTGTCAACCCACTACACTGGTAACAACTGTTGGGGCAGAAGGCTGGAGTCAACAGGTGAAGCTATAATAAGAAACAGGCCATTTGCATAGTCTGAAAGTATCTTCCTATAGATATTCAATAATAGGGAAGAGGGAAATCATACGTTTGCAGTGGGGAAACCCAGAGATCCCTTAACCAGCCTGGTCAAATAGGGAGGAGGCGCCTGGACCTCAAGTGTTCCCAACTGGTTGCCTTGAGCAAGCCTCGTGTCACCCGGGGACAGTGCTACCAAAAGTGCATTATCTTGATGTATTCTTTTGGAAGCATCAGACAGACCCAAACTGAGAGACAGCCTATGGAATTCCAGGCGAGTGGGTGCTCACCAAGGTTAGCAAGGTTATCAAGACATGCATAGGCTGAGGACCCTCCCAGGGCACAAGGACTAAGAACATAGTACTAGTAGCGGTGTGGGTCCTGGTTCCGATCTTGGACCCGAGAAAGGACATGCGCGGGGAGAACGACAGCACCTGAAAGGCCTGCAGATTCGTGATGATCGCCTTATATTCCAGGGTACCACGTGGCGCCTTCTGTGAGTGCGTAAGTACAGCGTGACACCGTCTGTAACCAAAGCACAATTGTCCAAATCAAGACTTTAACCTTGAGGAGATGGATGAAGGGAAGATGTGAACCTTTACACTATTTTACCAATTATTTTCCAAGCCTAAAGTTACAAGGCAATGATTGAATAACCCAGTGAATGTTGAAATTTTTTTAAATTATGGTAAAAACCACATTGCCGTGAACCCCCCTCAAAGCCCTCCCCCTCACCTCAAACACACTCACCCGTCATCCTTGACACTTTCCAAAGTGGCTCTGGAGTTGTCTTTCCTGAGGGTCTTTACTTGCACTGTCCTGGCTGCCTCGATGTCCTGAACTGATTCAAAATCTTTCCCTTTCATAGTCATGTTGACTTTAGCGAAGAGCCAGATCCAGTGACTGAGGGGGATGAGGACAGTGTCGCCTTTTTACCCCCCCACCCCCTGCCCTTCCACTGATGGCGCTCAGCAGCAACGTTCCCTGTGTCTTTGATCACACCTCCTAAGATGCTGAGCAAAGAGGACTCCAGAGCTGCTGCAGAACGCCAAGCTAAGTGCATCTGAGGCCTGGGGCAGGGTTTGGGGGGTGGCCTATATGTCTTTGCCTGTAAGGCTTTTAAATGCAAACATTCACCTCACCGTAAATTTTTATCATACCTTGTGTTTCCAAGTAGAAACGAATAACAGAAGTGAGCTGCCGGCCAGTGGGTGCTACTAGGGACCCTCAGTCAGGGTGTGTTGTGATGAGGGTGTTGCCCAACCCAGGCCAGAGGGGGGAAGCTGAGGTTTCTGCCCCTCCATTCTTGGGTCCTTTCTCAGTGGACGGAGTCCATCCATTGGTGCCTCACAACTACCCAGTATGAATTAGGGCCCCCCCACCTGCCCCTGCCAGCCTGGGAGACCCCACCCTCCAGGGAAGGTGAAGACAGCAGCCACACTTCGTAGTCTGCCCATGAGCACCCACCAGCGCTACACCCCGACTCCCACGTACCGCAGGCCCAGCCCTGCACCGCTGCAGCTGACTCCCTGGCAGAGGCCCACGAGAAGCTTTGGGTTTTGTCTTTTTGCAGTGGTTTTAGGGATTACAGGGTGAAACTGTAGGAAAAGGAAAACACTTTTTCCATCCTGTCTGCACTTTATCCCACCTCAGTGATGAGTCCCTGGAGCCTGCTCCCTGCGGCACTGCAGAGGCTGAAATGCCCCAAGCAGGGCACACAGCCTCCCAGGGCTCAGGAGGCCATGCACCCTTGGGGGTGCCCAGCTCCATTCCCCCGGCTCCGTGTCCAAGCCAGGGGGCCCGGGACCGCCACCCCACCTCTGCACCAGGGCAGGGACCTGGAAACTCCCGCAGGCAGGCGGAGTGGAGAGAAGTATGCACAGTTAATCGCATCCATGCTAGCATTTAGCTCAAGCTGGAGGGCAGAGGACACACATGTGGGAGTGAAGATCCCATATCTCCATGGGCACGTGAGATAGCTCCTCCCATCTTACCCCGCCCCAGCTCTGTCCCCTACCTGCCCCAGAGGACCTCACATGAGGCCACTCGGGCTCCCCCCACCCCACAGCTCAGCTATCGTGGAGGGGCAGCCCCGGGCCTGTCCCTGTACCGGAACCTCTGCACCCCGACTCACTGTGGCCTCCCACCAGTGCTGGGGCCCACTGCCTCCTTCCTCCCTCCCTCGGGAGACTGCAGTGGGGATGAGGAGCCCCACCACCATCAGAGAACAACCTTCTCCGCCAGCACCAGGCCGGGGCAGGCCCTGGTGCAAAGGGGTCACGAACACCATTCTAGGGGACTTCTAAAAGCGGGGCCCAGAGCCTGGCGCTGGGAGCTGGACAGGACCGAGATGCTCTCCCTGCCCGTGTCCCATGGGGTCAGGAGGCCCGGACGAAGAGGCGGCCGCCCTGCTGGAGAAGGGACCGGAGCCAGCCAGCCTGACCCTCGCCTGGGTGCCCCTGTGTCCCAGTCCCCCTTCCACTGTGCCGCACAGCGCGGAGGGCAGAGTGCAAGTCCTCTGCTCCTGGATTCCCCTCCCGCACTGAGGTCTGCACAAGCTCCTGCTCTGACACCCACTGATCTTGGATACACACTAGCGTTAGCTAGGGATTCCCAGTGCTGATCTGCAGAGGCAATGCAGAAGCAAGCTGGCGACTGGACCCCAGCTGGAGGCAAAGCCAGCAGAATGTGAGTTTTCTATTGAGGTCCTGGGAGCCCCCTGCAAGTCAGCAGGCGAAGGTGGGGAGCAGGGCACGGTGCTACAGTGTCACCGACACTCGGCCTCAGGAGCTCAGCGCCTGCAGGGGTTAATCGCTGCTCCACACTTGGACTCTTTTGTAAGACAAGTTTCCCTGAAAACCGGCTCTGCCAGGCTCATCCCTTCCCAGGCCATCTCTGGTGGTTTTAGCTGCTGTAATTTAATTAACTTTAAAATACCCAGAGCATATTGGTAAAATATACTCCCTGGTCGCATGATTATTAAGAACCTGCCCAATTAGGGGGGAGGGGGCCCAACCTTCGCACCTGGTAATTAAAATTGCTAATCACCAGCAATTATCTGGCTGGGCTTTACAGGCAGAGAAGCGATTTGACCCTTTGCCCACCAAGGGAACAATGTTTGCGGTCTGTCGCTGGGTGCTTAGCAAAGCTGTCCGGGCCCCTGCCTATTAAGTGCCACTAATAGGAAATCAACAAAGGAGCCCGACATCTGCGGGGCAGCCGGGCCCCAGGTCTGAGTGCACAGGTGCCGGTCGGAGCCTGCCAAAGAACGCGGCCCAGCGCAGGGAAGCCGGCCCATCATTAAGCTGAGCGCATGGTGCTCGCCGCAAAGTTGGCAGCCCCAGAGCCAGCAGTGCGCGGGGCCAGCGATAATTAGGTCCCAGCCTCAGGGAGAGCAAAACAGGGAGGCGGCCCTTTGTCATCAAGCATTGCAAGGAGGATTTTTTTTATCTTTTCTGTTTAATGAATCTTCTCCCTGCTCAAGCATAAATGAAAGATGTTATTTTAAAAGAAGTCTCCTGAGAGGGCCTCGAGTGTGCAGCCTTTCATTCTGCAGGGAGGTCGAGGTTCCTGCCATCGCTCCCGCGGGGGAGCTTTCTTTGCACAGCGGGGTTGAAGGAAGCTCACAGGGCCAGGGCCCTGCTGCAGGGAAGGTTGTGAGACAGGTCAGGCCCGTGGCGCGGCCACCGCGGGGGCACCCAGGCCCGGCAGCCCGAAGCACTCCCTGCCCATTCTGCAGATTCAGACACGGTGTGCTCCCACCACCGGGGGGCAAGGCAGCAAAGTTTAGAGAAGCACATCTTCTGAGTGGTCTCACCTGCTGTGGAACACCTGCACCAAGGTGTTCAAAAGCAGCCGGGACAGGTTGCAGGTGACCTCAGCCCCGAAGACGGACGCAGGTGCTTCCCCAAGCAGGAATCGCCCTAGTCAAGAGCTGTGATGGGGGGGAGAACTGTCCACATCACCCTGGATCATTCAAATAAAAAGTTGTGAATAAAAGCCCACATTCTGAGAGAAGCATAAGGCTAAATGCTCCCCTGCTTACTCTCTGTCTGCCTCTCTCCCTGAACCGTGGTTGGGAAGGAAGGACCCAGGGGTGGCCCTGGGGTGGGGATACGTGGACATGGTGACTCTCGGTTTATTTCCCACCAGAAGAGGAGCCTGGCATGCTCAGAGCCTCTCCAAGCCTGGTTTCTACCCATGTCTCAAGCACTGCAAACAGTCTCCACAATTCTGCAATCAAAGGCACCAAGGAGCCCTGGGAAAACAGGAAGCGGCAGACTGGGGCTAGCACCATGCCCCTACCCCTCCATTTATACCCTGCTTAGGGGCACCTGGGCTCTGCTGCAGGAGAGGCTCAGCCCAGCAGGCCCTGGGAAGGAGCACTGGGCTGAGGGGTCCCCAGGACATGCGCCACCCGTCCCTGGCATGGAGATGAGGGCACCCACCTTTGTTTAGAGTCAGTGGAGACCGAGCCTCCAGCCTCAGCGCAGCACCTGGTTGGGTTCACTGCGGGGCCTCTGGAAGGCCCCTGCCCAGTGGGCTTGCTCCCCACCTCCTGCCTCCGCCTAGAACCACGCTGACCCCTGGGATCTCACAGCTCTTCCTAGGCCTGCATCCTGGCCCAGGCCAGAAGCCTCTGGCTCTGCTCCTGTCCCTTCTGCACCGGGCAGCCCTGTGGGCTCCTGGCCTGCAGTGCCCCGGGGCCTGGGGCACCCCTCCTCCCAGTGTCTCTGCCCCTGAGCACAGCTAGCGTTCTGGGCTCTCATCAGACCTCCAGGTCCCCAGTGCCCAGTGGGCTCTGCAAGGCCAAAGCAGCCCTTGCAGAGATCGTCGGGGGGCCTGCCCTTCAGCGGGCTGGGGCTTGCCCTCACGATGCGCTCGCTGGGGAAGCTGAGCACCTGAGCACAAACAAGCATGACTGCCACAGGCCCCAGTGGTCACTGTGCAAGCCCCACTGCAGTCACAGAGAAGAAGCCTCGCTTCATTTGGGAATGTGCTCGCTAAAGGGGTGAAAGTTACTGATGGGAATTTAAGGTCAGGAGTCCAGCCTGCGCCAAAAGGCCTGCTGGCGCCATCTTGAAATTCATACTCACATTTTAATATGGGGCCAGCACTTTTATCTTGCACTGGCCCCACCACATGGTCTGTCCTGAGGCAAGGTTTTTCTTCAACAGCCTTTATGATGAGATAAAAGAGGGTACCAAGCCTTTCTGCTCTAGAAAGCATGATAGTGTCTAGGAAGTGTGGCAGTGTCCAGAAAGGGGAATGTACATGACAGCTTGAGTTGCAGCTGAACTAGCCACCTCCCGTGCAGCACCACCTCCTCCTGAAAGACTGTCATGATACACTAGTTTTAGAGATAGCTGTTCAAAAGATATTGACAGTGTAGGTTGTCAGTAATCAAATTTGAGCTTTTAAGGAAATATTCAAAAATTAGGTCTACCATCCTGAGAGTGACTGATTCTTAAATACCCAAAGGCCTTTCCAACTAAGTCAAAGTGATAACAAAAACGTCATTTTCTGTATTGTACTGAACTGTGTCAACATTTAGAAGACCTGCACTATTCAGCCTATGGGGAAAAGATCCATTCAAAATCCAAGATAGACCAATAGGATTTGGTTTGGTTCGGTTTGGTTTGGTTTGGGTTTTGTCCTGGTTCATGACAGAGTCACACTTTGCTAAGCTTCTGGGATGGCCTGGAACCCACGGTCTGCACATCTTAGCTTCCAGGATGGCAGGTGTGTGCCACTGCGCCTGGGTTAACAATGAAACATGATGCGAAAACCACACTGGTACCACTTCAGATTCTACCTGGCAATAAGCTGTAAGAAGTTAGCACCTGTGACATTTGGGGTGGCATCAGAGAAGGATGCCTACCTTCACCTGAAGAGGTCCTTGGGTCAACCTCCTTTCCTACTGTGTGTTGGAGTGGAGAGAGATTATCTGCATACCCCACATGCTTATATAAGCTGATTCCACCACACTAGGCACCAAAGAGATTAGCAAAGGTATAAACCATTTTTTCTTACAAAATATCACTTTTAATAAAAATGTGTCATTTATATCTGCATAGGATGGGTTTGTTTTTGCTGTAAGTATTTTTAAATTCTCAGTTTTGACATCATTGCTATACGTGCATTGCTAACAGCATAACCCTGTCTGAAGACCAAACACTTGAGAACACAACCTGGGCTTGGGGACCCTGAGCAGGAGGACCCTGAGCCGAGGACCTGGGTCCCCTCTGTGGGCGGCAGAGTCGCGGGGAAGAGGGGCAGGAGGAGAGACGCTGGCCAAGCCAGAGCCTGTAGCAGGGAGAGGGGAGGCTGGGAAGGGCTGCACTGAAGCCACCAGGAGCTGCACAGCACACAGCCCGAAGCCATGCAGGGCCTTGCTGTCCCAACAAGGCAGAATCACGGACCTTGGCCAGCGCTCCAGCCTCTGCAGCTCACCCCATCCCTGCTGGTAAATCCCCACCCAAGGCTGTTGTGAGAATGACAACACAGGTAAGGAGCTGACACATGTCCTGCTTCCTAATGTGTCCAGCAGTGGTGCTGCAGGTGTCAGGTGCTCTGCCGTCCCGGCTGCGCCTGTGTTGGGGGCACAGAGCAGTGACGACCTGCGACGGTCAGCATCTGTCCTGTGCTCTGTCCAGCTGGCTGTCCAGCTGTGAGCTCAGCTCTCACTCACTGGAAGCAAGCGGCCTCAACTGGTACACAGCCTACAGGAGGGAGCAGCTGAGAGTCTGGCTTCCGCAGGAGCCAGGTACTTTCCCTTCTTGCTGAATACGCATTCCTGTCTATGCAGTTGACTGACAGCTTCTTTAGTCTGCCGTCTAGAAGGACGAGATTTCTACTTCTCCAGCACTTTCCTGCAAACATTCCTCTTTGTCTTTTACTTTTCCCTTTCTTTTTCTTTAGATGCTCGGGCTTCCACAAGATGAGCTACAAGAAGCTACACGTGCATTGTTTCTGCCTCCACTTACAAGACACCTGCGTGGGGCTCACCGAGGACAGGAGCCCCCTTCCTATTAGGGTTTGTGTCTGGATGTCCCTTCAAAGCCTCATGCGGTCATGGGGGGCTGGCTTTTCAGAGGCAGCTGAGTCTAGAGTTCATGTCTGGTTCATTGTCCAGTGCTGAGGTTTGGGGGTGTGAGTGCTGCACTCACACCAGGGTGGGTATCCTGCACACAATGTAAGGAAGGAAAAGAGCCTCGCTCCTCCCTTCTGTCCTTTTTTGCTCTTGCTGCTTTGCTGTCTTCTGTGCCATGAACTGCTGCCCTCTGCCACGTGCCACCCTGCCTTGGAGCCAGCTGATTATGGACTGAAATCTCCACAAACTGTGAGCTAAATAATCCTTTCCTTCCTTAACTTTGGGTGTCAGGTATTTTGTCTCAGCAACGAGAGAAAAGTAACCGAGCCACTTCCAGACTTCCTCCTTGGCCACTGCAAGCACAGGCCTGCGCTGAGGAGATGGTGCCCAGCCACCTGAGGTGAAGGCACTCAGGGTTCCTACAAAACCGCCCACTGAGTTACTCTCCAGGAACGAGCTGCTCATCAAAGCTGCTCAGACTGCTAATTCCAGCTGTGTTTCCCAGAGCCAGCTGTGCAGCGGGCAGAGCTCACCCTCACTGCACAGGGCCCCTCAAGAATAACAGACCTGCCGCAGCACCCAGGGAGAAAGGGTCTCAGGACGGGCCCTCCGGTCCCCACCGTCCAAGTGAGAGCCGCTAAGCAGCCACGTTAAGCGCAGCCTCGGAGCCTCCCACCTGCCCTTTGCACCAGCAGCTGGAGGACAAAGTCCTCCCTTTCTTCCACCTTCGGAGCAAACCACCAACGTACAAAGCCCCTCTCGTGATCCAGCGTGTGGCCCTCTGCTCTCCTGACTTAGGCCTCAACCCACACACTTTCCTCTCCACAGGAGCACAGGGGAGCCCCAGAGCAAGGTCAGAGCCTCGGCGTCCGACCCGTGTGCTTCCATGATCCTGGCTTCCAGGTATTTTTCCAGAGAGAGCTGTGGTGACAACGCTGCGCGCACACCTGTGGCTGTGGTCTCGGCTGCAGGGCTTCTCTGGTTTTTCTTAGTACGTGTTTACATGCTTGTGTTTTTCTAGTACATGAATACCTTCACTGTGGGTAGCTGGTACATGCACAGGACACATCTTATTTCTTTTGAATCCACAATGTTAAGTGAAATAAATCAGATACACAAGCTTAAAAATCACACGGTTTCCCTTATATGAGAAACCCACACTATAAGTAAATCAAAGAGCAAATAAAAGACCGACCATAGGAAACAGGAAGATGGATCTTTGGCAAGTGGGAGGGGACCAAGAGTTGGAAAGCTGGGCAAGGAGGTCTAAAAAGTGTTTCTTTTCATTGTGGTGAAAACTGCAACATAAACTTAACTGTTTTAACCACGTTTTCGTGGCCAGGGCGGAGTGCCACATGTAACAGATCTCCAAGGTTCTCATCTTGCAGAGCTGAAACTCTGTCTGCCCCAAGCGGGCAGCCTCTCGCACTGCCCGGCCCTGGCAACCAATCGGCATGACTTCTTAACCTATCAGCAAGGATCTGACCAAAGAGTACAGAAAGACAAGAGATCCTGACCAAGGGCACTGGGGACTGCAGAAAAGAGCAAGGCCCCAGGGAGAGTGCACGGCCCCAGTCAGCCATAAATCCCACAATACTGGGGAGCTCTGCCAAGATCCATGCCGTGGGCAGCTGCTCCTGCTGGGGCTCCAGAGCCCTTTTGCGTTTGCATTAGCACTCCATGACCGTTGTTGCTGGTGTCCTGTGAAAACAGCAAAATACTTATCAAATTGTGTTTCCCATCCCACCAAGTTCCCCTCTCCCCAGGCCTTTCAGACCTCACCAGAATTATTTGCTTCTGTTTGTTGGATGAATCTCATATCACCGAGGCTCAAACTGACATTTAAAAGATGCGACATTTGGGTAACATCACCGCACACACCCCCTGGTCCTGCAGGGAAGGCTCAAGCATCTGGAGCTGAGACCAGAGCCCACGACGCCTGACAGGGCTCACAGGGCTACCCGCTCCGTAACTACTGCTGCCGATCTGTTTCTCCCCAGCAGCTCAGCTTTGGAGGCTCCTTCCTGTGCTCCTTCCACACACCACCACACGCACACATCCGTCCTGTGGTTCCCGTGCTTTTCAGCGGGAATCCAGCCGGCAGTCAAACCCTCCAGCAAGATCCTTAATCCAGGAGCTGGGCGTGGCCCGGGAGGGTGCATCCCAGGTGGGCAGCCCAGCAGGGGCCTCTCGGGCAGTGCAGAGGTCTGTGGGGCCCCTCTTACAGTCAGCCCCCTGGAAATGCTGAGGACACCAGCATTGGCCTGAGCATGCAAATGCCAGCCCCACTGCACAGAAAGGCCCTGGGGAGTCAGCAGCCAGGCTATGCTGGTTAGGAGTCCTCCCATCGCACAGGCCCTGGGACAGCACCCAGCAAGGGCAGCTTCCAGCACAGGCCCCTGTGGGGAGGCTGGCGGTGACCCCCACCTGGCTGTGTGGCCCTGCCATCCGTCATCGAGGCTGCAGAGAAGTGACTCTCAGCGCCGAGCAGGAGCTGAAAGCAATTACCTGTGATTGATAGCACTAAATATGAAACCGCGTGCACCTCATCCGGCAGGCGTGGAATCAGAGGCACATTGTTCGTGGGGGAGATGAATGGAACTCGAGATAACCCCAGCAAATTAGGCCCGTGTTAGCACGAAGCTCTGTCAGTAAGCAGGCTATAAATTACAAACATATTGTAACTCCACAAACTCTGCTAATGAATTGAGTGACAGTGGTAATTCAATGCGGAACATAGGCTTAACCCCTCTAAGTTAGCCTGGCCTCTGCAACAGAACCAGCCAAACACGTTCGCAAAGTTAGTCTTCAGCTCCTCCTAAGCGAGCATGTGCAGCAAGATAAAACAATAACTTGATATTTTCTGGGGCTTAGAAACAGAAGAGGATGTTGTAGTCAAATCACGTCATAGCTGAGATCTCAGGGGCCTCCCAGCCTCCGCACATCAGATTCACTGTGGTCCTTTTCCCCTAAGGGATCACACTGACTGTATGGAAGGCGTAAGCACGCAGTGCATTTCTGGGCGATTATTGGGCACCTTGGGGGATTCGACGCACTCTACAGCTGAAGGTCCAGAGACATCAACCAGAAAGGGAGGCCATCATTCCACACAAATGTGCCACCTGCGGCGGCTTGCTGCAGTAATGAAGTGGAATTTATAAATAAAAATAAGATTCCCAGACAGACCCTGTGCAGTTTCTGGCCTTTTCTGACATAGGCAGGAGGTCAGTGACAGCCCAGCCTCAGATGCCATTCTGTAATTTGCCCTACATTCTAGTAAAAGTTGCACGGAGAAATTACTCATAAATCAACACTGAGTAAATGAAAACTTTAAGTTCAAATGGGAAAATTAAAGGTGATACGCCATGCCGCGAGCTGTGTTGACACACTAAAAAGCATTCTTTCCTTCTTGTTCCATCAGAAGCAATGCAAACCGCAGCAACGGGTGTAATTATTGCGTAACACAGGTACAGCTGCTGGGGCTGATGGTACCAAACGAGGAATTCTGAAATGTCGCCCCCTCTGTACGTACTTTCTCTTCTACAGAACACAACCATGATCTTCCACACGGGGAGGGGAACTGTCTGCAGGGCATTGGTAGCTGTGTCCCACAGTGTGGACCAGAAGCCCTGCGGCACATTCAGGGCCTCCAGGCTGCACGTGGGGCATCTGGAAGAGGATTTCTCTGGCTTTGATGGAAGGCGGATGCTTCTGTTGAACTGAACCACAGCACAGCTAAATAGGGACGGTGGACCACAACTACCACCTCATAGCCACGGGCGATCCCACCTCCAGCCTCCTGATCTGCAGGGGAAACATCAGCGTACCACCTGCGTCAGTGATCTGTGCGTCAAAGAATCTGAGTCACTGGCCAAGTAAATCTAACCTGAAAAAAATGTATCTGTTGTTGTCATTCGGGCCAGGAGCTAAGGCCTGAAGTGCCAGTTTCTGTCCCTTCCATGGGACTGGATGTGTCTCCTGTTGCATTGGACCTTATGTTTTTAGACCAATAGGAATTGTTTCAAGTTTCCCACAGGGATGTTGCCCTCGGGCTCAGCTGTGGCTCCATTCCAGTGGAGGTAGCAGAAAGGGCGCTTTCTGACATTGGCACAAGAGGTCCTGTTTTGGGGACCTCCTTCCCAGGACTGGCACCCTGCTGGCCTCCTCTCCTCAGGAGGAGATACTGGTGTCATCTCCTCCACTACTATTCACGATGTCCTGCAGCTTTGATGACAGAGACACACCCAGCCAGAGACCCTCCAAGTTTTGCAGATCTTCTCAGCCTTCGGGGGTCACGAGGGCAAGTGAGGCCACCAGCTATCTTTGGCCTGACAAGAACTCAACATTCACAGATTTCACATAAAAATCCAGTTTGCTGTTCATTCTCAAAATATCAGATATTCCCACCATGCAGAGCCCTCTCTGATTCCCTCTGTGTCCTCAGAGTGCTGGTTACACAGAGACGCTCACTGGAGCCCTCACCCTGCCCCGTCCCTACCGTCCCTACAGACATCACATGTGACGTGGTACCCAAACCCCGTATCTGCCAAGCCTATGGCTGTCCCCACCCAGAAGTCTGTTTCTGCAGGTAGCTATGTTCCCAAGAGTGCTCTAGCTAGGAGGAGATGCCGCTTGACTGTGGTGATTTTTGTGGCGAGGGTTACTCTCCAGAGCTTGCTAGACTGGCCACTGCAGGCCCGCCCCCCATGACCTGCTGCTGACCTGGGGTGTGGCTGCAGCGGCTGGCACCCAGGTCTGTGTTCACGTGTGTGTGGCTCACACAGTTTCCCTGGTGGAGTTGTGGGTGCTTGTGAGCAAGTACATGGTTTGCTGGCTGTGTGTGGCTGTGGGTACCAGTGGTTGTAAATAGTACCGAGTGACTGTACACAGTTGTGAGTGGGTGTGAATGGCTGTGTGGGGGTGTGTATCGCTGTGTATGTCTGTGCATGCTAGTGGTACTTCGGGCGTGAGCAGGGTTTGTCTCCCCACCTTCTGGTGGACGAGCCCCAGTGGTCACTGTCTCCTTTTACCCTCCGTGGTATTCCTGCCACACCTGTGTCCCAGACACGCTGCCGTGTTGCACCGTGAGCCACCCAGACCTTGTGACTGAACATGAACACACACCTGTGCCCCGAAGTCCCGGGCTCACAGCTCAGCTGGGTGGCTCCCTCAGATGGTGGCTGAAGGATTCCTTGTTACTTGTTTGAGCTGAGATAGCCAGAAAGACCAGGTCCTTTCTCTTTCTCCTTCTCCCTCCCTCTCCTCAAATGCTGAAGCGCCGCACCGGGGTGTGAACTCTCCGGGGGCTGGTTTCAGAGGCTGTGTGCGCAGCTGGGTGGCACAGATGTCCTGAGCTCCTGCCCCACAGAAGTGAAACACTTGCTGGAGCGGGTCTCTGTCTGGACACGTGCTGTCGGACTGAGCAGTGAGCAGGTAACAGTGCGTGTCCCGTGCAGGCTCACCACTTATCCTTGATGACCTGGGAGGTGGCCCTAAGCCCTTCCGCAGTGAGCCAGTGTGGGCGCGGTCCTCTCCAGCTCCGCTTCACATCCTCACGGCTGCCTGAGGTCCAGTGGTGTCTCCAAAGTGGTGCACAGCTCAAGTCCAGGGAGTGCTGAGAAACATTACGGGGACGGGAAGTCAGTCGGCAAAGCTGCTGATGACCCGGCTACAACTGGGGTGGCTGAGTTTCACTCTAGAGAGGAGAAGAGTCACTCGCTCACTGTGTGAGGCTGAGGTCTCTCTGTGCCCCGGGGCAAGCTGGGGACCCCAGGACCCTGCCGCATACAGTGCAGAGGCAAACACTGTGCACATCACAAGGCTGACTCCGGTATCATCACACAGTTTTGTGTCCTGTGGAGCTCAGTACTCAGCGTTAGCTGGGTTCGGGGGTCACAGTGAGCACCAAAATCCACAAGGATCGAGCAAGTTGTTTTGGCTGGAAAGGGAAGTGGGTCACCAGGACATCAACACCACAAGTCCTAGTTCGTGCAGAGTCCCGGACAATGGTTTCCCATCAAAATGTATCACGCCTGAATCCGGTGAGTTTCAAAGCAGGGGTCTGACTGTACTAACTTTTACCATAGCACGAGCAGCTCTCCAGGCTCTTGTCTGCACACACATGTGGCTATGTTAAGTAAATAACAACACCCGGCTGAAGCAGAGGCTCCTGCAGCTCCCGGGGCCTCGAGCCTGGCCCAGCCACACAGCAAGGTCACTGGAGGACTTTGGCTCTGCACAAGGCCCCAGAGACCGCAGAGCAGAGCTGGCTGAAGCATCAGACATGGGACTGCTTGCTTTTTGAGAGGAGGCATTAACTCCAACCCCAAACTTGCACTGTTGTTTTCAGCAAAAGGGAAAAAGCTATATCAGAAATCCTCATCGGCTTCCCCTTGAGCACACTTTTCCTGGACACTTCACAGGATTCCTCCAGACGACACAGGGAATAGGGGGCCTCGCCTGGCTGTCAGATCCGCGAGCACAATGACGAAGTGAGGTGGGGGCTGTTTTCAGAAGGAAGAAACCCAACAAAGATTTCAGACGTCAGGTCAGTGGACAAGGAGTGAAAACAAGGAGAGGATGGCGTGTGTGGCAAAAAAGACGTTTCCCGTTTGACCGAATGGGGTGCAGAGGTTGGAGGACATCAAACACAACAGGCGCCAGGACTGTGCCCCAGAGGTGACAATACCTTGGGCACTCTGCAGCTGAGCCTTCTGTCCAAAGCTGTGGACCACACATGCCTCAGTGGGTACTGAGGACAGGGCTGCCCGGAGCAGGTGTAGTGCCAACACCTGGCCCAAGCAAGGCTGGCCCAGCCAAGGAGGTTTCCCAGAGGTGCCCAGCATGGACTGTGGGGAGCAGGGCCCCGAGACCCCAGGTGGGGACCAGACATCACCAGGAGTGACCGAAAGCTGAGTCAAAGCAGCAGCTGGGCAGTCTGGCCCTAGGCTGGGAGCCAGGGCAGCTGGTGGGCAAAACCCGGAACGTGTAACTCCAAGCCACGGCCACAGGCCTCAGTCTCAGGTCCGGGAAAGTGACCAAGCATGTCCCACAGCACCCTGTGCCCTCAGTGACCTGTCTGTCCCCCGCAGAGAGCCCCTGTGGTGGCTCCCAGAGGACCCCCCTGCAAATGCACCCTCCGGTGAGTGCCCCCCTTGTCCCTCGCTGCCCTTCCTCACCTGTCTCCCTCGGGGTCCTCCGCCTAGGTGGCCTCACCGCCTCGGCAGACCAGAGGTGGCACAAGGACAGAGTGTGAGGGTGCGAGCTGGCACGTGGAGCTAGTGACACAGGTCACCTGGACGCCTGCTGAGGCCTCACCTGCAGGAGTTTGGGGCCTCTGTCTGGACCTCAGGGACCTGAACACAGGTGTCTGCTGTCTGCTGAACGTGATGGCCCTCACTCCCAGTGCAGGCAACTGCCTGGGGGACTGTCCAGCAGTGCTGGCCAAGGGGCCAAGCACACAGGTGGGGCCGCAGGAGCTGGCCGCAGGGTCAGATCTCACTGAGAGTCATTTGAGGCCAGCCTGGTGCCAGTGCAGGTGTCTTCGGGACATTCGGGTAGACACTGAGGGACAGAGCTGGCATCCAGGCCTGAGTGACCGCACTGGGGTGCCCAAGGCTCAGGCTCTCCTCTCTGCCCCTCTTTGTCCGGGACCCCAGGCCCAAGCCCCACAGGCTGGGGTGCACAGACTTGCTCGCTTCTCTGGAGGCTTTGAGTCAAGACCGGACCAGACCCGGTGCATTCTGCCGTCCTGACACGGTGGAAGGAGGGCCCTCTCTCAGGGGCTCTATTCCAGGGGGTACTTATGCCACCTCCAGTGCATCACTTTGGGGTGAACCTGGAGGGGCGCAGACTGGGCCCGCTGGGCATCTTCCCGCCTATTGCTGCTGCTTTGAGTGCTGCTGGGTCCCCCGACCCAGGGGATCCGTACTGCTGTCCCCCCCCCCCCCGTCTCCACCCTGCTCATGACAGGGCAGGCACTGGCCTGCTACACGGGGGCAGCACCCAGAACTGGCACACAGAGGAGCTGGGCATGGCGTGAGGCGCTGTGCTTCCCCAGAGCCCAGGGACACGGGGGTCCCTGAAGGGCACGTCCTCCAGTGACGTCTGTGTGCCAGGGCAGAGCTCCGCCCAAAGCCCTGATGAGATTTCCTTCTCCTCGACATGAAGGGAACTGAAAACTTTCGCATCAGGAAAAATCCCTTTAAACACCTGTGCTTCCGCGGTCTAAGAGCCTGTGTCAGCAATCCGCTCAGCGCTGCCTCCGCTCCTGCAGGAAGGGGTCGCTCACCCAGCAGGCAAACTGGCCTTTTGCAGAGCCCGAGTGTGGCTGGCACGGCCCTCCCCAGGGAGAGGCCAAGAGGGAGGAAAGCCACGCGAGGAGATGGCCGTGTGGACTGCACTGCACGGAGTTGTTCCGAATAAACGCGCAGGGCCAACGCCAAGCAAAGGATGGAACACCAGCGCACTTCAATCCAGCTCCTGAGCGTCGGCCAGCCTCACTCCTGCGCCCATGGCCTCCACCCTGGGCGCGGGAGGCGCAGGACCAGGCAGCTCCGTCCGTGTCCTGGACATGGGGTTCTGGTCCTTCAGGCACAGCACCAGGCCAGCCCTGGGCACCACAGTTGTCTCCAACCCCACTTTCTTAATGGTTTCCTGGCCAAGGAAAATGACCAGGTCAGCCATCCCCAGGACTTGGAATTAAACGCAGCACAAATCAATAGAAAGGAAATCAAAACTAAAAGGCTTCATTATTCTGCGGATCTCTGTGAGACGAGTTCACACTGAACCTGAGCCGGCCGGGACACGAGCGGCAGCCCCGAGGGCCGGGGCCTGATAGACCGGGCTCCTTGAGCAGAGGTCAATGGCCAGCTTGACTGAGACAGAATTGTGGGTTTGGCCCGTTCACCGCCCACAGCCACCAGATGCCCGATGAGAAAATTCAGAGCTGTTTAAGTGTTCGACTTCAAATCAAAAGAGATGCTGAGCCGGCATCCCTGGCCCCCTCAGGTCACCTCCCGCGGGGCCGCCTGCGCTGGGAATTCTCGGGGTAGCGACCAACAATCCCAGCTAAGCACTGCGGTGAGAACCAGGTTTGAGGTGACCTCCGAGTCAGCACTTCGCACCCCACCCAGCACCACCTCTCCTGAGGCTGCCTAGCACAAGGACCACTCAGTCTTGTGTCCCATGTCCCTCTCCTGCCCACGCCTTGAGACCTGGCAACCCTCTGCCCCTTGGAAGCCATTTTTACAATTAATTAACTCTTTGACATCCACAGCTAGTTCATTTTAACATGTTATACTTTCCAAGAGGGTTTAGTTTTTAAGTGCACACACACACACACACACACACCATAGTATTTCAAGCAAACGAAGACCACTCTAATGGGGACACTTCAGCCAGCTGGGCTGTCTGGATTTTCAGGAGCTGCGTACTGTGTCGACATCTATGGTTGGTTATGTGAACTGCAGAGTCCCTGCTGAGTTCCCACCTGGTCAGCCGGAGCAGAACTGACACCCGCAGACCGGAAGGGGATCAACCTGCTTCCTGTGTGGACTTCAGAAGCAGTAGGTGCTTGACTGTTTCCCGGCTGCGGGAATAGTTTCTCCCTGAGGAGGCAGGGCCTGGCAGTTGTGACAGGCGCTGCATCGTCGAGGAAGGACATCTGCAAACCCAGGGAAGCCAGGCAGGTGACTCCGCCCCTCGGCAACTCCAGGTTGTAGGGTCTCACCTGAACAGGGGCGGGATGGCGGGAGACCTGGGGATGGGAAGGAGCTGAAGGGGGAACTTGGGGTTGCACAGAAAAGGCGAGAACATTGTGTGAGGGTTGCGTGTCTGTGTGCATGTGTGCACTGTGAGGTCGTGCACATCTGTAGGAGTGTGCAGCAGACATAGGTATGTATGTGGCATGTGCATGTGTGTATGCGTGTCCCACGGGCATGCCTGTGTGCATATGTGTAAAACAAACAGAAGACTGGATCTGGATGTTTTGAAAAGTAGCACTTTTTAATTCTGTTTTGGAAATGCTGCTCTTCCTGAGGAAATCAGGTCACCTTGCTTACAGAACAGTGATTGATCCAGCACAGCTTCCACTCTTTCTCCAACGATGGTTTCAGGTGAACAAACACGTTCTCTGTGAGGTAAAGTTCTCACTGGTGTGGAACAAAATTTCCCTGCCCACAGGCCCTTTAAACTAGTCACATGTCACCTGCAGTTGTGCGCACACGGCCGGCTCATCACAGTCACCTGCAGGGCTGTGCGCATGGCCAGCTTAACACACTCCATTGTCGGGGCACGCATGCCTTCAACCCCTGACACCTGTACACAGTTCCAAGAACTTTTGGTCTGAATTTTTCGGAATCTTGACTGATTCCCTTTATCAAGAAGCCAGTCTTATACCGTAGGACTAACTATGAAACAAGTGACCTTCCTAAATGGGTGACAGAAATGCACAGGAGGGGGCTCGTTAAGTGCTTGTCAGCTGTGTGTTGTCACGTGTTCTCATGGTAACTACACGGTGCAGCACCAACTTTCTCTGCTTGGTCATTTGCTAACACTGTCCCTTCTGTGGCACTGGCTCACCTTGTGGCCTGTGCTGGACCCAGAGCCTCACTGCCACTGCCGGGATCTCAAAAGCTGCACTCAGTGAGGCCACCACCAGGCCTCCTCGCAGTGAGGTGGCTGCAGCGGTGGTCAAGCACCCAGAGAAAGAAGAGCCCACACAGCCCCGTCCATGCACCGCTCGGGCTGGGGTGTGACTCAGACATTCCGGACTCCCAGCCTCAAGCTGTGCTTAGCTGTGGTCTCCATAACCATAGCCCCGGGACTGTGAGTGGATGACAGCCCTGCGCAGAGCCTGGGGTGACCAGGGCCTTGTGCCATGGAGCAGACTTGCACATGTGAGCACCTCCAGGCTGCAGAATCCCATCTGTCCTTCCGCTATTGATATTCTTCTTTAAAACAAAAACTATCTTAAGCTCTGTGTGAGCAGAATCCTATTGACACTGATGTGCTGCAGACAGTCTGAATGAACATCCGCAGACCCTACCCCAGCACTCTCCCTCCCGGTTTCCCAGCTCCTTCCAACCTCTGCCCGCAGTGGCCTTTCTTTACCAGAAGGCAATGCCATCCTCACACAACAGCTCACTAGTGTGTCACTCAGCCACTCACTACACATTTCAGCCAAGATGGACCACGTGGATGGCCGTGGCCCCACAAGGCCACGTGGCCCAGAAGTACAGGAACTGAAGTTATGTGTAAGGACATTCAGATGTTCACACAGCGGCACAACCACCTCATCCCACTTCTCCAGAATGTATCCTGACACTAGTGACACCTGAGCACACCTGACTGTGCCCAGGGATTTATTAAAGCACCACCAGGTTCCTTATCTGAGCTCAAGATGCTCGTGTGAGGAGAGCCTGGAAACACAAACACACACGGTGAGCACACCTGCCAGGAGCCCAGGTGCTAGCCAACATGTGCAGCTGGTCTCACGGCCAGGCAAGAAACCAGCCAGCCTCAGCCAGCACATCTGGCTACTCTGTCAAGAGGAAATGTGCAACCTGTCTAATTTCCTGTCACAGCAACCTGGAACCCTGAAACACACAGTGAGTGGACAAGGAGGGATGGGTGGGCAGATGGATGGATGGATCGGTGGGTAGATAGATTTATTAGTGGACAAATGGATGAATGGATGGATGGATGGATTGATGGAGGGATCGGTGGGTGCATCAGTGGGTGGGTCAGTGGGTGGATAAACTCATTGGTGGATAAACTGATTGGTGGGTGGATGGAGGGATGGTTGGACACAGAAACAGGTTAAGGGGATTTCCTTGCTCAGCCTTCCCCAGAGGACACAGCACTGCCCTTGGGTCCCTCCTTTGTTGCCAGCCATTGGAATTCCCAGTAGAGCAGCGGTGGCAAACCAACAGCACACGTGCCACAGCGGGCACGCCGAGCCCTCTCTACTGAGATGTGAGCCAAGTGTATGCGCTGCTCTCTCTACACCGAAACCTCAGCGCTCACTTTCAATCGCAGAGCTGGCACTTTGTGATAAGTGAGTGGGTGTGGGTTGCAGTTTGGGCACTCGGTCTCTAAGAGGCTCACCATCGCCGCAGCAGAGGGATCTCTGGGATGCAGAGCTGCTGCGGCTGCGGCTGTGGCGGTCACGGTCAGCGTCTCCAAGGACACCCCTGCACTGCAGTGCCCCGCGCTGGTCAGCAGAGGATGGTCTGCACGGATGTCCTCCTGGGGACCCTCGCTCGGTGGGATGAACCAGCGGCTACAGCCCCACCGGGACCCCCATGCTAGACCCAGGTCCCTTCTGCCTTTAATGCATAGCATCTCATCTCCACAATTAATCTGCAAGGATCCACAACTTTGTGACTGTGACACAGTTAATCGTCCCAGGATCTCTATTTAAAGCTTTCTAAAGACAAAAGTAGGGAAGACAATTACACAGATTGCAGAGACCAGAGCAAGGAGCTCGGAGAGAAAGAAACTCGAGAGCCAACAACATTGTAGCATAAACAGCTCGGCAAATAATAGTGCAGTTTCCCCACTAATAGAACGGTTCAACACCTGAACACAGCCACACGCCTGATTGCACACCAACAACACACCCATAAAGGAAGATTATAAGCTGTAATGTGTCTTCGCAAGAAACAGCATATTAACCACTGTTTGTATACTTCCCCAATTACGTTCCTTTAATTCTTTCATTTAGAACACAGTTTCCATTATAATAGCCAGCGTCACTTCTGTTTTTAAAACAATTGGTTATATGTGCATTGCCAAATTATGGGTCTGCAGGATATTATCATAAGCGAAGACAACGGCAAGCCGGCTCTGAGGGATCTGTGATACAGAGGCTGGTGTCCTGAGGACACACAGTCTAAGGGTCATCGTGTCCTGCTCTTCCAATGCCTCGCAGCGGGCTGAGGCATCCTCTTTTCTTTCCAAACGTTTTGGGTGCAGAGGTTTTTTCTAGGGGCTTGGCAGCCTGGGCAGTGTGAAGCACTTTTGGCTCCCCAGAGCTCTGGCTCTAGCTCAAGACCCCTGACTGCCAGGCACCAGTCCTGCGCTGAGGACTCCACAGTGCCCTGGAGTGCATTCGGGTGATCTCCTCAGCTTGGCACCAGATGCAGGGGTCACCCACCAAACAGAGGAGCTGCAGAGAGAGCAAATAAGGCACCACACCACTAGGACAGTCAGCCAGGAAGCTCCTGTAGTGATAGGTGGAGATGCGGTTGAAGATGAGGAGTGGGTCAAAGGTCTGCGCTGCACAGGGCGGAGTCCTGGACCCACAGCCATGAGTGACGCCCACAGCACTGCTTCCAGAGCAGCCCGGACGCTGGGGCCAGGTGCCAGCCCAAGCAGCTTCCTGGAAGGTTCTCAAGCTCAAAGTCAGTGACCGCTGGTGCCCAGGAACGCTGGGCCTTCAGAGATGCCCCCAAAGGACACAACGGCCCCTGAGCAATCTCACTGCCAGCCTCACCTCCCTTCCAGTCCACACACCCCCAAAACTCATGTGGATGCTGTGACCTGGCGAGGTGAACTTGGGATTGGGCACTGTGAGGTCATGAGGTGGAGGCCCAGGACGATCGCTTTCTCTGTAAGAAGCAACCCAGAGCTCTCTCCACACACAGGGACACAGCAAGAGGCTGCCGTCTGTGCCTGGGAAGGGCCCGCGCTGGGAAGGGAAGCCACAGCATCTCAGTTGTCACTGTCCATTCTCGGGAGCCATGAGAGAGTGCCTGGCACTCGTGTGGCACTCGTCACAGCAGCCCACACGGAGGGACGCGTCACCAAACCACACCGCAAACAGGTGGAGACCAGAAGAGTCGAGGATCGCCAGCTGCAGCCGCATCCTCGAGTCTGGGGACACGGCCCCACCCACCCCGGCCCTGAGCTGGCAGGTGTGACACGAGCAGGAGCTGGGGCCGTGCACCTGGGCCCGCCTCGGGAGGAAGAGGCCTGCCCTGGTCCTCACGTCACCCCACCAAGCAGCATAGGACAGCAGAGGAAATAAAAGCAGCCATGCGCTGCCCAGTCTGGGGCTCCCAGCGAGCTCCGCCAGGACGAGCAGAGGTGAGCCAGGGTCTGTGGTCCCTGTGCTGAGCCCGCGCTGTGCACGGAGCGGTGCTGTGGGGAGCATGACCACTGCCCACCGCGGGAGCCATCACCCTCGAGCAGCGACCAGCAAGCGCAGGCTCAGAGGGCTCAGTGTCCACACGGGTCATCCGGGGCTCTGGGCAAGCCGAGCTCTCAACAGCGCACAGCCAGCCACTCAGGACTCTGAAAACGCACGAGGGAGCAGCCAGCTGTCTGCTTCCTGCTCTCCACAAAATGCAGTGGGAAGCCCCAGGTGCTGTGTACAGACAAACTGCTCCACGCAGCGGCAGAGGGCAGAGCTCGGGGAGCAGGGGCCACTGAGAGCCTGGGCTGGGCACCGTCCGGGGCGGGGCTGATGCCAGGAAGGAGGGTGACTTAACCATTTCCATCCTTTTATATTTCCATTGTTTGAGTTCTCTAAAATGAGCGCACATTGTTATATTATTTTGTGAAAAATAGAAATGAAAAAATTAAATGCAAATATTCTAGAATGCTAACAGTGTTAGTTTGGGATATTGGGAATAAGACTGTTTTTCCTTTTTTTTCATTTTGCTGAATTCTGAGAGAACTCGTTCATTTAAAAAGAGCTGTGAAAAGTGCTTCCTCTCCCACCGGGACTCCATCTCAGAAGACACAGCGAGGAGATCCCCGAGGAAGGAGGATGGAGGCATCTCTGCCCTCAGAGCCGGGGAGGGGCCCTTGCACCCTCCCCAGCCAGACAAACTGGCACAGACCAAGGGCTCCCTAAATTCCCTTCTGGTTCTAATGCTGCATGGAAATATAAATGCAAGGCAATGTTGCATAAAATTCTGGCTAACGGGCAGCAAAGAACAACGTGGAAATCCTTTGGCTCCAGTCTTCCCAGGGCTGGCAAGAACATCTTCTAGTCAGAATCACTTGAAGCAGTTGCTGCAGAAGAGACCACACAGCCTAGCTTCCCCGTGGGGGCCACGCTGGACAAGCGGCCCCGTGAGCCAGGGGCAGTCCCTGTCTGAAGTCACATCCTAGGTGGTTCTGATGAGGCCATCAGGGACCAGAGGTGGGGCCAAAGGCAGGGACAGCAAACAAGACCCCTGGGCACTGTAAACTCCGACCCTGGGCAGCAGGACATTTGCCACTCTGCCCGTGATCTGCTCCAGACCCTGATAAAATCAGAAGCAGACTCTTTTCACAAAATGAGGAATTTTACCATGAAAAACTCTAAATAATTCCTCTAGCTTCAGCTGCTACTGGTAGGCTTAGAAATCAGAAGCTTAAATATTTTGTGGTTTCTCTTACGTGAAATACCTGAAGTATAAATAAATTAAGGAGTAAAATAAAAGATAGATCACAGGAAACAAGGAGGAAATCTTTTGCAGACAGGAGCGGAGCCCAGAGCGGAGGGAGCAGCCGGGGATGAAGGTCAGCTGAGCTGTGTCGTGTCCGTGTCTGTGACCAGCCCCACCGCGAGCGCGAGCGTGAGCACGGTATGTTGCAAACACGAGCTAAGGAACTTGTTAAAACACGCAGGCGTCACGCAGCCCAGCATCTGCTGCGGGTCCCCGCGAGCTTGCTGCAGAGCGCACCTCTGATGCCTGGATCTGAGGGCCGTTGCCCTGTTACTTCCCAGGGACCGGAGGCCACTCTGCTGAGCGCGCTGGCTGTCCCAGGCCCGTGGACAGCAGGTGGTGACAGCAGGGGCATGAAGAGCCGGCGTCTGTCTGCACTGCACATTGGTCTGTCCCCTTCGCTGCCTCCACCTTGGGGTCAGGTTCTCACGCCCCCATAGGCGTGTGATCGAGAGCCTTGGAGCTGGTGCGCTTCCCCGTCCTTCCTTCCTGCCTACTTCTCCACCCTGCCAGATGTCTCTTCAATAGCCACGGCAGCCCAAGCCCCTTCGGCCCCTCATCCAATCATAAGCCCAGTCCAACACACAAGGCCAGAACGATGGTGCTGGATCCCAGAGTCATTCGGTGACTCCCAGGACAAGCTGGACACGGCCACCCAAGAAAAAACATTTTTGGAACAGTGCCCCGGCCTTGGAAACTCACTGGCACTAACGGACCCTCTCTCTGCTCTGTGAGCAGCGTGGCCCCACTCTCCATTGCAGCTGATGCTATTGGCAAAGCTCCTCCCAGGGAGGCTTTGTTTCTGCTGGGGTGTGTGTGTGTGTGTGCACGCGTGTGCATGCGCATGTGTACACAATACTCAGCTCCATCTCACTTCTGCTGTGTCCCTGCCCATAGCTCCCATCCAGCGAGGCCATCACTCTCCCTCCTTGAGCAAACTTCGGCCAGGCCCCACTGAGCCCTCCTCTGCACCAGGCCGTGGCATCTGTTCTGGTTTCTCTAGAGATTCGCCTAGAGCCCTCTGCACTCACAGGCAGGGAATTTGGAGGTACTGGATCCTGGGGCTCATAGCCCACTGGTGGTGAGCAGGCGGGGCCTGGTAGGAGGAAACCAGGCACCTGCTGGGAAGAGGCAGGACCTCACGGGGCCTGGCGGGAAGAGGCGGTCCCTGGGCAGGGCCTGGAAGCTCTATCTCCCTCCTGGCTCCTCCCTTCTCTCTGCTTCCTGACTGCCCTGCCCTGAGCAGTGCTCCTCCACCAGGGCCCTGCGCCCTGCCCTCCAGCTTCGGAGCCGGCCCACCAGGGACTGCATCATGAGCCACAGTAAGCCTCGCCGCCTTTGAGCTACAGGTGTCAGGTGTTGTGTCTCAGTGACAAGGAAACAAAGACATCAGCTCCTGGGCCTGCCTCTGGTGGAGCCGTATTGGGCTAGGGTGGTGGGGTCCCTTCCTGGAGCCAGGTGCTGTCATTAGGTTTCTTGGACTGGTTGTGCAGACAGCTGGGGGCAGAGCTCTATAGGTGTGTGCGCTGGCCTTGGCAAGGTGGAAGAGCACTTTGGACCGCAGAGCATGGTCCCTGGGCCTGTGCCCTGCTCAGAGCACTGGCACCAGGGTACCTGCAGTGTCCTTTCTGCTCCACATGTCTTCACGGACACCCCAAAGTTTAACATGGTCTTCTTATCCTTGAGGTAAATTGGCTACCATGACATCTACCAAGAAAACCTAAATAAAAATATGCTTTCAGGTCCCACATCAGAAATAAAGAGCAAGGAGCCATCTATGCTGGGGGCTTACAGGGTGCTGGGGGCCCTGTTGGCCTGGTGTGTCCAGAGGCACATCTGCTCCTGACCCACACGGGCTGTGCTTGGAAGACTGTCCTCCAGGATCCAGTCCTGCCCAGCCCAGGTTGAACCAGTTGCCGCTATGGCCTGGGACACTGGATGTGGCCCAGGACTGGTGGGTCCAGATGAGCTGGGCTGTGCCCATCTGTGCTCAGAGTCCTCATCAGCATCCTCCCCTTCAGTACTCAAGTCCTGGGGTGAGAGGGCCGCAGGACAGGTGATGGGACGGAACTGAGGAGGGTCTCAGTCCCCTCCACACCTACCCAGGCTGGGCTTGACCCCAGCTCACTTCCTGTCCTGATGTCACAGGTCCCTGATAGGACCCCAGCTCACTCCTGTCCTGACGTCACAGGTCCCTGACATCACCCAGCTCACTTCTTGGTCCTGAGGTCACAGTTCCCTGATGCAACCCCAGCTCACTTCCTGTCCTGATGTCACAGGCCCCTGACATTCCATGTATCCTGGAGACCAAGAGGAAGACATTCCTCCTTTGGTGAAGGGAACATGGCAGCAAATAGAGGAACAGGGACCCTCTTCCTGCTCTTTCTGCTGTCCTGCTGGCCAGAGACCAAGTTGCAGCTGACAAAAACGACCTCAGGTAGAGTCCCACAAAGACTTACAGACAGAAACCATGGTTGATGGCCTTCGCCTCCCTCTCTCCCCGTGGGGTTGGCTATTTCCTCCTTGAAGAATGGAGGGAGGGGGAAGCTGTCTATCTTCAAAGCCCTTGTAAAGTTTATAACCCTACAGAAGAGCAGTGCATGTTCTGTATTTTAGCTTGTACTATGGAAAGTTTCTAACTTACCCTAAAACGGAGGGAGACTATCACAAGCCTCCACGAACTCATCCTCGTTTCAATAATTGTGCGCATTTCACCATCTTGTTTTTCCTGTTCTCTCTCACACACCCCATGTGTGCACATGCACGGGCAGACATGCTTTTTTTTCATTTTGAAAAGTATTTTAGCACTGTCCCAGATGTCTTCGCACTTCGTGTAAAATGTTTCCTTGTTCACAGGTAAAGGCATTGTTTCTTTATATCCATAGCATCATTATCACACTAGCAAAATTGACAAAATCCTTTACAGCAGCTAATGATGATTAAAGAAAAAATATCCCCAACACTTAAGACATGTCAAGGTGGGATTTATTCAACAGTGGAGACTATAGGGAGCTCCCACAGGCACCAGTGGAGACAGACAGCAAGGGCCAGGGTGGGCAGTGGAGACCGTTTCCTGAAGGTCCATATATTGATCAGCTTTCATGTTGCTGTGGTACACACCTGGCCCCTACAACATAAAGGTGGGAGATTTACCAGCTCAGTTTCAGAGGACTCAGTCCATGGTCAGCGGCTCCAAGGCAAGGATATCAGGGCAGAAGGGCATGGGGGAGTAAAGCTGTTCCCTTCACAGTGTCTAGAAGTGGAGCAGGAGAACAGTGCCTCCATGGCATGGCCCAGTGACCTCCCGCAGCTGTGCCCACCTCCCAACAGCACCCTGGGCTGTGCACGTCCCTGCGCTCATCACAAATGTGCACGGGTCCACATGATGCAGGCAGCTCTCAGGAGTCGTGCATCCAGGCGTGTGGACAATAAAGATTACCTGGCACAATCAGATGAGTCTTGGCCAGCCAGGTGCATAAGATCTGCTGGAGGAGGCCAAGGTGGCCAGACCTCATGGCACTCACAGGAGGCTGGGGGTTTCCTGAGCAGACTCCTCAAGACTCTTGCTGCAACTGGGAAAAATAGGTCCAGGTGGAGCCAGGGGTCAAGGCCTCAGCCAAAGATGCCTCTGGAGTACGGCTGGAGGGGCGAAAATGGAAATAGAGTCAACCGTTTGTGTCCCAGGCACCAGACACTCCTTTCCTTTGAAGGCTAAAGCCCCGCTTTGCTTCCTGGTGTACACAGTCAGGCTTTCAATGAGGGGATTTCTAAGAAAGGAAAAAGAAAACAGAGCTGGCAGTTGGACCAATTTCCTGAGGCCAGAGGGCACCCGTGGGAAGATCTCTAGATGCCAACTCCACACTGCTTGGGCTGCCAAGCGAGGTGGGCTTGACTTCCACCAGGCTCCTAGTCCCTGGCGATGCGTGGACAGCACAGCCGCACCCATGCTCTGCTCAGAGCAGCGTGGACACCACACTTCTGCTCGCTGGGCCTCCGCTGACCCAACGGAGGGGAGGAGAGGAGGACAGAGTCACAGCTGGACAGGTGGGAACCTCAACTGCTGAACACAGCTTGGCCCACAGTGAGGGCAGAGGAGAAAGGAAGATGAGGTTTACCAGGAAGTAAAGAGGAGGAGGAAAAGAATGGATGCTTAAGAGAATTCGACGCCCTACAGTTTTTCATTAAAACATAAAATATATCTTAACTGTCATCCTCCTTTTGATCAAAGATAACCAAAGCTATTATCTTCTACAAAACACTCTGTCTCGCTGGACATGGCCCGATTGCTCCCATAAACGTGGCGAGAGTGGCCACCAGTGCAGTATTTGGCTCTGCGTGGCTGGTACTTCCGCTGCAGAATCCCAGGCCAAGCTTCTCAGGCCACAAGGGGAGGAGCCAAGGACTTGCTGTGGGGACAAAGACTCGGTGAATGCCTTCCTCCCAAGGCTCCCAGACCTGCCAGGAGCTGGCCTTCGTCACCCGCCTAAGGTAGGGGCCTGTATGCCCACAGCCAGGCCAGCGTGTGCAGGCAGCCCAGTGGCCACCGGCCCCAGCAGGACAGCCTGCACTCCTCTGCCTGTCACTCTAAGTGGGGTCATTGAGTCTGAGCCTTGGTGTTTGGATTGGTCATATTTTTGTCACTGGAGCAAGTACCTGACACACAACATAGAAGGAGGAAGGGCATTTTTAGCCCACAGCTCCAGAGCATTCAGTCTGTGGTCGGCTGCTCCAAACAGAAACCCTGTTGTGGGTGGCACAGTGGAGGGAAGCTGCTCACATCGTGGCGGCAGGAAGCAGAGGTGGGGAGAGAGCTGGGGAGGAAGGAGCCAGGGACCAGATATAGTCCCCAGAATCACACCCACGGCCCCCCAGGCACACCCAGAATGCTCTGAGTTCTCCTACGCGTCTCTCACGTCAATCTCGACCACCAAGATCCACCCCCACAAGGCCGTCACCAGCATCCTGCCCTGTTGTGGGGATTCTAGGTTCCTGCTGAACTC
This sequence comes from Chinchilla lanigera, assembly GCF_000276665.1. Classification (NCBI taxonomy): domain Eukaryota; kingdom Metazoa; phylum Chordata; class Mammalia; order Rodentia; family Chinchillidae; genus Chinchilla; species Chinchilla lanigera. The sequence goes on along the minus strand of NW_004955404.1, from coordinate 1,074,454 downwards.
GTGCAGATCTGGCCAGGAAAATCAGAACTGGATTCTGGAAAGGTCGGATGGGAAGAAACAGAAGTGTTTCGCTGTGTGTACAAAGTGTGATGCCAAAGTCCTGCAAGTTACGGATGCTAAGAGAAAAGGGGGGTTCTTTGAATCCGGAAAACAAAATCTTAAAGAACTAGAAAAGTTGAAAAAAAAAAAAAACAACTTATAAATGTATGATTGCCTGGCCAATTCCTTCAGTCCCGGGTGATGGATTCTGTTGTGCTGGCCCTCAGATTGATGACTTTGTGAAGCCACCAGCTCCTGAGAGTCTGGAAACATGCTCAGCCAGTGCTGTAATCCTAGGTTCTCAGCAGCCTCAGTCAGACCCTTCTTGGAGTCTCTTCCCTGAATCTTCTCAAAGCTGAAAGTTTGGGGAATTTAGCTGATTGCAGGAGCTTTCAAAAAAGTGTCAGAATAAAATAATATTTGTCTTAGTCATCACTGAGACACCGTACCTAACACCAGAAGCTTAAAGAGGGAGGGGTTTATTTTGGCTCACAATCTGTGGAAGTCTCAATCCATAATCTTTGGACCAGGCCCCAAGGCAGGGGGTCTGGCAGAGGAGAGCTGCTCAGGGCATGGCAGACAGGAAGCAGATGGAGAAAGAGAAGTCAGGAGAGAGATGGAGCTTCCAGGCCATGCCCCAGGTGTCCCACCAGGCCCCACCTCCTAACGGCAGTCAGCTCTGAGCCTTCATAATCTGATTACCTTCTAAAAGCCCCACCCATGAGTTCATCGGAGCAACAGCATAAGACTTGTCTGTGCAAGACAGAGGCCTTAGAATGGTCACACCTGAAGATCTAAGAAAAGTGTATTGCAGAGCCACCAACAAAGAGATCCGACTACTCCCGAGCATTTTATGATGCTAACTGAAATTACAACTGATGACATTATACCAGGATATACCTCAGTCAGTAAGGAAATGAAGAACTTTGTACAACTTTTGAAAGCTTATACACATACAAATGTACCATAACGAAGGTACATTTCTTGTACTTCTTGTTTGACAAAACTTCATAATTCAACATCAAATAGCCGCAAGCTAATTAGTTTAACATCGATTTTTCATACAATGAACAAACAAATCCTTTGAGATTTCCCAGGGCTCTAGGAGATTCTCAAAATCAGCCTGAGGTCTCAAAGTCTTCATCTAGAACTTGATTGGAGAAGTTGTCAAAAAAGTCAAAAAGTTTGAATACCTGCTTGAATAGGATCATGGGTTACTATAAGGTAATAGTTATCCTTTTAACCAAAATGACAATAAAAGATTTTAAAGGCAAATAGAGAAAGCAACATAGTTGTTTAAAAAGAAAAACAAAAAACAAACAAACAAAAAAAAAAACCAGAAAAAACCTAGCTGTCTTGAGGTGAAGACTGCTTTCTTAAGTAATCAAAAACACGACACAGGAGACATGCAGCACAGGAGACGATTTCGGAAAGAACAGAATCTGTGTTTGCTAGGAAGATAACTCAACGGAAAAGAAAACCCTTTAGGGTCTGCTATTCAGAAGCGGCCAATGCCCCAGGGCGGTGCCATCCTTCCAGCGGGGCTGCAGCCCGTGACAGGTGTGCCAGTAATCTGCTCGCCGGCCCTGCTCCAGCCCAGGAGATCTGGGCGTTGTTATCTCTTTTCTCCTCATAGACCCTCTGCACAAGGCAACACCCATCTAGGCTTCAGCCCTTTGTCAACCAAACTTCAAGCTATTTCAGGGCAACAGCAGAGGAGCGCACGCTTTCCTCACAGCTTCCTCAGCAAGGACATGTTCTCCCCATGCCCGGTTTCCTCTTTACCTTTGCCGCTTCCTATAGTTTATGTGTGTGAATTATAATTTCAACAGAGAACACTGGAAAGCAGGCAGTTGCACATTACCTGTCAACACCAGTAGTCGTGACAAACTAGCAAAGCTTGTAGTTACACCATCTTACAGTTTTTAGAAACCCATTTCTCTGTAATTTTTCAGTGTAGCAAAGCAATTGTGTTTCTTAGCAGACCCACATGTACTTAGTCTCTCCATACCTCATAAAATAAGCAGCCAGAGTTTATCTAAACTTCAGCTTATGCTTAGCAACAAATGCTTCGATAATTTAGAAATCATCAGTGCCACTTAATTCATCATAAGGTGAAGGTTAGACACTGTCTCTAGGCAAACATTCTATAGAACACCAAACTACCCATGACCTAGTTAGTGCCTTGTGAGGTACTTCAACCCAGGGGCAGCACTTAAGACCTGCGGTTTTCTGGAACCAGCAATCTTAAACTAGTTTACTGACCACAGATTGGCCCAGATAAGTGAAAAACCTTTGGATTAGTTTCTGTACCTCTGGTACCTCTGAAAATATTTAATTTATATAAGCACTTAGTTTTCTCCAAGCCCATCTGAATAAATTTGAGGGATGTCATAAACTAACTCTGCAGTCCTTTCAAAGGTAGAAAAATGTCACATGTCCATAGCTCAAGTACACAGAGGAGCAGACAGACAGGCAGACACAAGATCTTAGACCCTTCCCTCTGAGATTCCAGTCACAAATCAGGCAAAACTATAATACAAAATTCACTAGTCTCTCTCCACTTTTATATTTTCATCAATTATAGAAATAATTTATAAACTTTATATAGTATGTTTCTGACAAAAATGGGGTAGTTTGAGTTTACCTATTCAGTAAAGGCAAAAAGTTTTTCATTTTTAACTGATATTTGTGGGGTGACTTTCCATATTTTCTCTTGCACTGTGCATAATCTTAGGAGGCTGTGGACCCCAGGACTAGCAAGTGAGTGGAGGGGACACCCATCTGTCTCCACTGGCCTCTGTCTGCCGCAGGTGGCTGATGTGGGGTGCCTGAGTCCCCCAAGCTATCAGAGAGGGCAGAGGTTGGAGCAGAAGCGAAGGCCACAGAGGAGAGGAGGGTGTGGTGTCCCTTGCACATCAACTGCACCCAGGAAGAAGCAGGCCAGGGGCCATCAGTGGGATCCCAGGGAAGGCTGCAGCAGACAGGACGTCCCGAGTGAGGGTGACAGCCTTGGCAGTCAGGAAGACCTGTCCATCCCAGAGCCATGGATTGCACCCCCTTAATAAACAGCTGGGAAGGAGGGCTCCTCTGGGACCTGTCCTAGGAGCCAGGCCTCAGTGAGGGCCCGGGAGTCACAGGGATCAGGGCCTCCCCCCACCTCCTGTCCACTGTGGAGGGCACTGCATCAGCTCAGCTGGTGGCCAGGTGGTCAGCCATATCAGTGGTGCTTACCAGGGCCGTAGGTAAGGGGATCGGGGCCCAGGGAAGACTCTGACCGCATGGGCAGAGGCACTACAGGTATCTGTGCATCTCACAGAGAAAAAGACATGGGCTGGGCTCAGACAACACCAGGACAGTCTTCAGGTGAGGGTCCGGGTGGCCACAGCCGCACCCACTGACCCCAGAGGACTGTGCTAAAGGCCAGCACTCGCATCCTTGGTGAGGATGGGGAATCTGGTCAGATGGACAGTGGCCGGGTGGAGATTGGGGGCTTCCCTGCCCGGACTCGGCAGGACTCTCGCTGACACCTGAGAACAGGCTAAGCCAGACCCTGGGCCTCGGCAGGAAGACGCCTGTGTGGAGGCCAGGCCCAGTGTCCTCTTCACTCACAGCCCCCCTGGTGCCCCACTGTCTCAGGTGACCCTTGTGGTGCCTCAGCTAGAGACCTGGTGGAGACCTCTGGCCACCCACATGGCCTCTGAGGGCAGAGTGGTCTCCTCACCCAGCTCAGGGACCCCCAGCTTTGGTCACTCCAGCTGTCCCCAGCATGGCTGTGGGTCCCTCACATGGAAGTGCTGGGCACCAAGGGGACAGACAGCAGCCACCGTGGCCTCCGTGGCCTCCATGCTGGGGAGGGCACTGTCTGTGCTCCCTATCCAACAGCACCGACGCAGGACCCAGCAGGAGCTGGCCGGGGCCCAGACCTGGCGGTGTCCTGACTGCGTCCTGACCGCAAGCGCCCTGCCATCAGGAAGCTGCGGCCCTCACGAAGAGGTGACCACAGGAAGCCACGGTGAGGCAGACGCCTGAGAGCGCACGTTCGCAGCCGCACAGTGCGGGGCACAAATGCTTTATGCGCGGCTCACGGCTGGCTCGCCCGGCGCCTCCATTGTGATTACGGGACAGACGTTCACTGAAAAGAATATTTTGAACAAACTGCTGGCACGGCGCAGCTGTACCCATTCTTAATGATCCATTAATGCCTCCTCCGAAGAGAACTGTACTTGCGCTGTTTCGTTTCCCGAGGTCAGCATACTGGGAAGCATTGTCACCGCCACCAGACCTCGTTACATATTTCCCGCATTGTTCCCAGGCACGTGTGCGGTGAAGCTATTGGCATGCAGATTGTCCGTCATTAAAGCCATTTGAAAATCAGCTTTGTCATTGGTTTGGCTGGAACTTCAGATTCTTGAAGACCAGATGGGCCTGAGCTCAAAGAGGCCAGGGCACCTGCCAGACCTGTCCTCCTGGGGCTGCCCGAGATCTGGGCGCAGGGAAGGGCTGACCTTGGCCTTGAGCCAGGGAGGTACTGGGACCCCGAGACCCACAGCTGCTCAGTTTGAGAGCTGGACAGGGCCAACCCTGGAGCCACGAGGTCTTCCTGCTCACCTCAAGCCTCCAAGCCCAGTCCATAGGCCTCCCTGTGGCCATCTCTCAGCTTGTGGGAGGCTCAGGGACTCAGTGTCTTCCAGAACAGGAGGTGGCACCCCCTGAAACCACATCCACTTACAGAGAGGTACAGTGAACAACTGCTGTTAAAATGTAGGGTTTTCATTCCAGTCACAAGTACAACTACCGGAGAGTCACTCAGCTCAAAAGCACAAGATATGCATGGAGTATTAGGTAAGAACCCTGTGCCAAGCATTGGGCTGTGGAGAAGCTGGGCCACACTGGGTGCTTCCCAAATAACCTGAGTTGCAGCCAGCGAAGGAATGGATTTGGTTTGCGGCCCTGTGCCTGTTCTGCCTGAGCCGGGGCTGACTGTGCTGTCGGGAGCTGGGCCGGGCCGGCGGGGAAGCCGTGGGCTGTGAACCGCAAGGGTGCAGCCTTCTCCCGGTCCCTCCTTTGTCTCTGTGTCCCGGCTGCATCTGCCGTGGGGGGAGCAGCTTCTCCTCCCTCTCCCTCTGCCTGGCTGTTTCTGCCCTCGAGCCGCTGAGCAGACGGAAACCGAGAGCCAAAACAAAGCTCTGCTCCTCCGAGCTCAGGGGTCCCACGCTGGGTCCCAGCTCTCAGCGAGAGGGACAGGGAGGTGGGCGGGAATCGCAGTCCCCCGGCCTGTGGCTTTAGTGGCTGAAGTTCCGGCGGATGTGGACTCTGAGGCCAGGCGTGGACTCCGGGACTGTTGGAGCTGACAGCACCCTGCAGCTGGCTCCTCGCAGTGAGGCCCCGGCAGGGTCCACGTTGGCCACCTGGAGCCCACTGCCCCCTCAAGCCCAGCCCGGCTTCCTCCTCGGTCTGCACTGAGCCAGGCTGGTGAGTGCGCTGCCCCGAGGGCCCGAGGCTGAGCCCTGGCCTCCTCCTCCTCTGCCCCGTTGTTCAGGGGACCTGGGAGGCTGCAGGGACACAGGCCAGCTCCTCAGGGGTGCAGCCGCTGTCACCTGGCAGTGCCTGACACACAAGTCTCCTAGCTCTCTGCAGGAGGTGCTGACACTCAGAGGGTGGGGACCACTGACTACTTAAGCACTGTCCAGTGTGACCTCATCTGCAGCAAGTACTGTCCACTCTCTTGATCCTCATAAAAAGCCAGCGGCTATGCCCACACTCCACACGATGGAGGGCAGATTATCAGGACTGAGTGTGACCACACTCTGGGAGGACCACGGGCCAGGGCTACCAGCAAAGCCTGGGCCAGGAGGGCAGGGAGAACCTAAGATGTGCCTGTGGAACCATTGTTCAGACACCCATCCGTGCTGGGGACGCAGACAGGACAGAGTGGCCGCAGGGCAGGAGGGACACTCACAACCGTGGCTGGGGCCAGGGCTCCAGTGTGTGTCTCACTGTGACAAAACACCGGGGACACCAGCTTGCATAGTGTGCGGGTTGGTGCAGGCCACAGCCCCAAAATTTCCATCTGTATCCACGGGTTCCATGGCTCTGGACCTGTGGCAAGCAGCGCAGCTGGTGGGCTGCGTGGTGCAAAATCCAGCTCACTATCGGGGAGCAGAGAACCAGGGTCCCACAGCGCCCCTGGCAACAGGGCCAGGGCCACCTGGAGTCCAAGCTCAGAGTCCCTGGGGCCTGCAAGCTTGAGCCAGAGCAGCAGGCAGCGTTCAGGAGAAATGCAGAGTGCCTGGATTCCGGAAGTCTCTCAGGGAGGCAGTGCCGCCCCAGCCAAGGTTCTCCTGGGGGTCGGAGCCCTGTCCCCACGTCTCTGTTTCCTACCCACTGTGGCAGGGACAGCGACAGACGTCAGCCTTGCACTGTGCGTGGGTTCTAACGTGTTCTCCTGTGTTTTTCCCAAGATGAGATTCTAGTCCAAGAGATTTTGGAAAGAAACAAATCAAAACTTCCTGAACTTCCTGACCTTCCTGAACTACATACAACAGCAGTAGGGGCACTATTAGAAAAAATCCTCACAAATAAAAGCAAGTATACGGTTTTCTCCCATAATCTGTGTCTCTGGGCACTGGGGTACTGGCCATAAGACCCATGACCCGGGGATCCGGGAGGCCCCCTGCACGTGGGTGAGGGTGAGGGAGAAGGGGAGCAGCTGGCCCAGCCCTGCCCCGGGCTCCGGGGGAGGAAGTGAGAGCCAGGCAGTGGGTGGCGCAGCCCCACCGGGGCTGGTGAGCGCACCGCCTGCTCTGGTGCCCGGCCGCCCAGGACGGGCACACTGAAATGACAGCCTGAGTGTCCACACGCTGCCATCCCCACGGCCAGCTGGCCGGCTCACCTGCGGCTCTGAGAGACGGGTGGTCCTCTGCCCCACCGCTCGGAGGAAAACCGAGGCCAGCAGGGCTCGGCCGAGGTCACCTGGGAGCCCCGAACAGAGAGCGAGCTCCCCAAAGCCGGCCCACGTGGGCAGACCCTTCAGGGAGGGCACTGAGACCGAGGGAGAGACTCGGGGATGGTTGCCGGGGGAGAGACTGGCACCTCGGGAAGGCGCAGAGGCAGGAAGAGGGGGTGCTGTCTGGAAACTTTGCACCCAGACGCGAACTCTACAAATTAGTGTGGTTCACCGGATGCCCAGCAGGCCCACAACCTGGGCAGCCAGACAACCCCGACTCAGTTTAGGCATTAACTTCCAGACACACATTTGCAAACAGAACTTGACAACTTTATTGTTATCCTAACCTAATACTTTTAAGTAAAGCATGGGCTAAAACATCCACAAGAGACCTTTCCCCATGTTCTTCATCAAAGATGCTGAGATGGATAAGATTTACCAAGCTGATGGTTCTGAGAATTACCAGGAATTGCTAGAGAATTTATAATTCTCTTCAAGCAATGAGAGCAGAAGTGGTAGACACGCCCCTGCAATGCCCTGCCTGAGCTGAGAACATAATGAGAGACAGACAGATGGGCAGACTGAAACCCTTTGCGGGTAAGGGTGCAACTTGGCTGAAGGTTGCAGCTGCTGCGCCTGAGGGAGAGCCTGCACCCGCTGACTTTCCAGACCTGTTTTCAGATAAAACTTGAGAATGAAATTAGCTTGTGATTTGCCATCAACACATAAATGCCCCGGTGTCCCAAGTGTGTAATCAAGACAGTTTCCGTGTTCTAACGTGTTCTCCTGTGTTTTCCATGTTCTTCTCTAAAGCAAACACTGAAGACATCCCTCACCGCATGGTTCCTGAGAGCAGCCACGAGCCGCAGCTCCCTTCTGGAGGTGAGCACAGACTGCGTGGGTGGGTGCTCAGGCCACACCTGCCAGGCCCCGAGGCTGGGGACACAGCACAGGCGGCATCCTCGCCCCTCCCAGGCTGTCCGCTCGGCAGCCCAAAGTCCTCCATCGGTAGTTTGAACAGCTCCTATTGTAGGGCTGCCTTTAGGTTCCCTTTGTACACATGTCCTGCCATTCCCACTCTGTCTGTGAGGTTTTTGGTTGTTTATCCTCAACATCTAAGAGCTTTATTTTTAAGAATACTAAACCTTTGAAATGCATGTTGCAAGTACATTTTAATCTATCATTTGACTTTTGATGACATTCATGCAAAAAAGGGTCAACTTTTGTGTTGTCAAAATTGCCAGTATTTCATTGCCTTCGGTGTGTGGCCACAGCTAGGAAATCTTTCCCTCCCCAGAGACCAAGGAGAGATCACTGTTTCCCTGTGCTAGTTATGTGACTTCGTCTGCCCCAAGCAGTCTGTGACATAGAGGGAGTTTATCTTCAGGTCTGGCGTGAGTCTTCCTATTTTGTCTTCCTACAGATGGCTGCCCGTGGGTCCCAGTGTCCTACCTGCCAGGCCCCTTGGGTCACGAGGCCCAGTTGCCACGTGACAAGTTTCTATCATGCAGTGTCTCTTCCCAGCCACGCGTCCCTGCTCCACTCTCCCCTGGGTTCCGAGTGCGGCCTCCTCTTCTTTTATAGTGCTCTGCTTGCTTTTCAAGTGGAAGTAATGTGTTTAATCTCCCTTGTTTTAAGTTTGGCCTTTTTACTGTGATTTATTATTTTCATAAAAAGTTAAGAAAGAACCATCATACTTCAGGTGTTCTTTGCAGGAACAGATGACATCTTCCTGCTCAGTCAAGTCTACCTTTGTGTCTTTGGATTTTCCTTGTTCACCCACTGCATTTTTCACATCTGGTTTATTCCTAAGCATACAGTCATCTTTGTTGCTGTTTCACACGAGCTTTTTCCTGCTATTGCTTCCTTTGGCCAATTCTCATTTGTGTAAACGAATACAGTTGATTTCTGGAAGTCACTTTTCATCCTGCTGCCGTGTGGAATTCCAGCATCTTTGGAGGTAGCCTTGCCACTGCCCAGAACGTCCCAGATGTGTGTACCACCACCTCTGAGGCGGAAAGATTTTCTCCTTTCTCAGTGTCTGTGTCTCACTGATATCCCCTGCCTAGGCTGTCCTGGCCAACATACCTAGCACAAAGTTCAGCAGGGGTAGTTAATGGGTATCTCCGCCTATTTTGTGATTTTGGTGTCTATCCCATAAATAAGATGCTGGCTTTACAATGGAGGAATTTGTGTTTTAGCCTGTGAAGAAAGCACCCAAAAGAAAGCTTCTTTTGCATCTCGACAGTCTTTTGCATCATCTTTGGAAATAATCTTGTTTTCTCTTTACACACAGTAACATGTTGAATGACATTAGTAGATTACCAAAGATTGAACTGACCTTGCATTCCTGGGATAGATCCCACTTGGTTATGTGGTATAAATTTTTTCTGGCACTGGGGTTTAAACCCAGACCCTTCACATGGACCTCCATCTCCAGCCCTTTTTAAATTTCTTTTAATTTTTGAGACAGAGTCTCAATAACTCACTAAGTTGTCCAGGTTGGGCTTGAACTTCCAATCCTCCTGCCTTAATTTTCCAGAGTGCTGGAATTATATATGTATACCACCATGCCTTGCTATGTTGAATATTTTATTAAAATGGTATTGGATCTTGCTTACCAATGTTTTATTTAGCATTTTACATCCAATTACGTTAATCTGTGGGGTTTTTTTATTCTTTATCAGGTTGAAGTGCTTTATACTTGCTTTATAAAAAATAACATTTTCTTTTCTTCTTTCATTCTCTGGGACAGTTGCAGCCCTAGAAGCATTTTAACTTCTCAGGTTTGTTAGAATTGCCATGCGAAAGTATCTCAGCCCTTCGCTTTCCCAAGCAGCAACCCCTTCAAATCGTTTTTGGAAATTTGATCTGAGCGGGTTTTTTTCTTCAAACAGACTCAATTTTGGTCAATTTTGACCTCTATTTTCTTGGAACTTTATCTACTTCTAAGTTTTCAAGTTATCTGCATAAACTCCTTCAGATTGTTTCATGACCTTTAAATTTTGGTTTCCATGGTTATCTCCCCTTTGTCTTTTCCTATTTTATAAATGCTTTTACTTTCTCAATTAAGTAAGCATGCATTTTGTCTTGATTAATGTTTCCCCAAAACCCAGCACTCTTCTACAGTAACTCTGCTGTCTTCCATTCTCTACCCGCTTAATTTCTGCCGTTGTTATTAACATTTTCTTACTTATGCTACTTCACGGTTTACTTTGTTGCTCTTTTTCTGGCTTTTAGATCTGGTTAATTCTTTTATTTAATCTTTTTATTTTACCAGTAAGTGTTTAATGGTGCTCTTCTTTCAGTGTATTCTATAAGGTTCTCATTTATGATACTTTAATTAGTCATTATTCCCAGAAATACTATCAATTTAGTTTGTATTTCCCTTTTCACAAAAAGTTTTCTAATAAGAATATGCTCTAAGTTCCAGGTGGCAAGGCCTCTCTTTTTGTTTGTGGCCTCTAGTTTTACTGCACTTGAATAACGATGTGCTATTTATAATACTGCCACTTTGGGAGATTCACTCATGGTAACCAAACACATAATCAGTTTTTGTGGATATCCCATGAGCGCTTGTAAAGAAAATGTGTTCCCCAGCATGGAGATGTCCAGGGAATGCAGAGTATGTTCAGACTTTCTACCCCATTGATCATGCTGTTCACCTTCCTCGCTCCTTACTTACGTTTAATCCATTTAATCTTTAATTGAGAACAGTGCATAAAATTCTCCTATTAAAATGCTTTTCTGGGGCCAGGGATATAGCTCAGTGGCACAAGTGCCTGCCTGGCAAGCGCAAGGTCCTGAGTTCAATTCCCCGTACCAAAAGAAAAGTAAACAAATAAAATGCTTCTCTGTAAATGTCCCTGCATTTTCTGTACTTTCTGCTTCATCAGCATTATTTCTATGACTCGGTGTGCAGATTTTCCTGAGTGCTAATCTTCCTGTGGACACTGGCTTTTGGTGTTAGAAAGAGCCTCTCAGTGCTTTAGGAGTGGATTTCACTTTCTGCGGTACCAGGGTCACTGCCTCCGGTTTCTTTTTGTTTCTCATAAATGTCATAGATCTTTGCATATTTCTCTGTTATCTTTTCAGCTGACCATCTGTATTTTAATACATTTGCTTTCTCTTCCACTTCCTCACTATGGTTAAATGCACGTAACAGAATTTACCAGTGCAACCACTTTTAACTGTGCAGTTCCACAGCGTCCTACGCAGTCACTGTGTCCCACAACCGTCACACCCCCTGTGTCAGTGACCCCTTCCACCCTGGCTGAAACTCTGCACTGTCACGCACTCCTTTCCCAGCCCAATCCCCTACCCCCGGCGACCACCAGGAGCATCTCTCTTAGGCGTGTGACACCCCCCCAGCCACCTCATCTAACCTGACATACTTATTTTTGTGATTGGTTTATTTCACTATTTCATTTCCTCAAGGTTCAGTATATTACAGAATTTCCTTGCTCCTTAAGGCTGAGTAGTCTGCAAGTCATATAGCTCATAAAGAAAACATACCCAGAATATTTAGAGAACTCCTAACATTCACCAGAAACAACCAGCCCAATGCAGAGTGGGAAAGGATTTCCTCCGAAGAAAATGTGCAAGTGGGAATCATCACAAGAAAAGATGTCCATTCCGTGTCACTCTTCATTAGGAAAGTGCAAACAAGGACACACCTCTCACAGAAGGACACTACTTTAACAAAATAAGAGGCACAAACGTCAGGGAGGAGGTGGAGCAGGAGGAAGCTGTGTGCATCATGAGCAGGAGTGGAAACTTGTGTGGCCACCGTGGGACGGCGTGGAGCTCCCCACAGCTGAAAGGCAGCATTGCTGCGAGACCGGGTGATTCCACTGAAGTGAGCGGACCTGCAGGACTGAAGGCAGAGTCTGCACATGCGTGTTCACAGCAGTGCTCTCACACCTGCTCAGGCAGGGCAGCGGCTCCAGTGCCCACTGGCGAGACAGTGGGTCCACGCACTGTGGGGGCGATTCTTGGTTCCTCACCCCTCAGCGTCACTTTACACATGTACACTTGGATCTTACTTTCTAAGGAAAATTTCTTCTTTCAGTATTTTTTTTTTTTTTTT
>NW_004955404.1:972984-1062277 GCF_000276665.1 Chinchilla lanigera | reverse complement strand
CCCAGCCCCTCTTCTTTCAGTATTGAGAGCTAAACACAGGTCTTTTGCACTGAGCTGCACCACAGCCCTTTCACAAATTTTTAGTTTGAGTCAGGTCTCACCAAGTTGCCCAGGCTAAGCACAAAATTGGAATCCTCCTGCTTTGGCCTCTGAGAGTGCTATGATGACAGGCATGTAGCCTCACCACACCCAGCTGAAAACTTTTGTTGTAATTAGTTGAACCCATGTATGTCATTGATGTGATTGACGGCTGGTTGCAATTCTGCCATGGCATTATGCAAATATGAGCTTTTACATTTGCTCTTTCTTTATGAGATGATATGCCTTTCTTTAAATCAGAAAACATTTGGATGTTAAGAAAGTTTCTCTCACTGGTGTAGTTGTTACCTTTACCCTTACAGCTTTCTGCACCCCGACCCCCTTTTCTCTGACCACAGGCCGCTCAGAGTTGTCAGGCTGCATGCCAACCCTGGGCTCTCCGCCCCGCAGACACAGAACAGGCACCCCCGTTTTGCATTTTATCCGTATGAAAATCCCTGCGTTCGGTTTTATTCTTTCCACTGTGTCAATGCACATTATGTTTGCACACTACTCCTCCAGTCCACGTCATTTTAACCATTTATGTACACATATGCGTGTGTGAGTGTGTGCATGTGCGCACTTTTTCCATCACTTCTTGTGGATATTTTCCCGTGCCCTCTGGCTGGAGGAAGCTCATCCTGCAGTGGGTTTCAGGAGTGTGTTGTGGGCACCCGACTCCTCATCCTCCCCTGTGTCTGTCCGATTGGTGCTGGGTGGACAGAAGACGCCAGGCATACTGGGTCCTGCCCGGAGGCAGTGGCAGTCAGCTTGTTTCCTTGTCTTGTTGGTTGCTTTGCCTTTGACATCTAGGAGTTGAGCTGAGACACATTTTGGAGTTAATTTTCCCAGATGCATGACACCCTCTCAGAATGAAAGTCACCTGTTCTCTTCCCATAAAGTTCCTATAGAATATAATTTTAGATATCAGTTCTAGTCTTCATTTTTTCCTGCTGTGTTTTTAATGATATCAACTGCACAAAGATTATTCCTTCTTTGCCTTTATGAGGCATGATAAAAGAATGGTGTGTTTTTTTTTTTTTAATTACAGTACAACTGGAAGAGAAAGTAGGTAAAAATCTTGAAGACATAGGGGTAGGCAGAGAGTTCACAAGCAAAAACCAAACCTCACAGGAAAAACTTCAGAGAATCAACAACTGGGACCTCATCTTATTAAAAAGTTTTTGCACATCAAAAAAATCACCAACAGAGAGAAAAGAAAACCCACAAATTAGGAAAAAATTTTAGCCAACTGTTCCTCAGACAAAGGATTTCTACGTAGAACATACAAAGAATTTTTAAAAATCAGGCCCCCAAAACTCAAAGATCCAATGCAAAAATGGGCATCTGAGGTGAATACATACTTCTCAGGTGAAGAAATACAGATGGTGAATAAATATATGAAATAATGTTCAACATCATTGGTAATCTGAGAAATGCAAATTAAAACAGTACTGAGATTCCATCTCACTCCAGAAAGAATGGCTACCATCAAGAAATCAACCAATAGCAAATGTTGACGGAGCTGTGGGGAAAAAGGAACACTTCTCCACTGTTGGTGGGAGTGTAGACTGATACAAGCACCGTGGAAACCAGTGTGGAGATTCCTCAGAACACTAGGATTAGAGGTCCCATTCAACCCAGCTATTCCCCTTCTGGGTATTTTCCCAGAAGATTAAAAACGTCATACCACAGTGATATATGTGCATCCATGTTACAGCAGCACAATTTGTAATAGTTAAATCTTGGAAACAACCTAAATGCCCATGAACCAAGAAATATATAAAAAGATGGGGTGATTTTAAACAATGGAGTACTATTCAGCTATAAAGAAAGATAAACTCAAGGCTTATAAAGGTAAATGGATGCAACTAGAGACCATACTCATAAGTGAAATAAATCACACTTGCATGTGTAAATGTTGCATTGTCTCCCTAGTGGAAGAAAGTGAAAGAGTAAATAAGATCCAAAAAGTATAATAGATATAGTGAAAGGGAAAGAAACTGCTCAAAAGGGAAGAACAACTGGGGTGGGGTGGGGGGAGACAAAAGAAGGAAGGAAAAAAAGATATGTATATATACACAAGATAGCTAAGATAATTATACTGCTAATTTCTATTAGTTCATCAAAAGGAACAGTTCTTATATTGCTTGATAAATTTTGCACACTTATAATCTGAGCAACCATTTGAAGATAACAATATGCAATATAATAATCATTGTTAATTTCCTAGCATCTTGTTTTGAAGATGATATCACATCATTTTACTGTATTTTTTCTCTTTAAAATAAAAAAATTACAATGAAAGACACATTTAACTAATCTCTCTCAAAGTCTTCACCCTCACGTCAAACACTCATTCCACTGTCCTGCCCACTTTCTGCAGCAGCTCCGGAGTCCGATTTCCTGAGTGTCTTTAGCTGCGCTGTCCTGGATCCTCAATCGATTAAAACATTCACCTTTCATGGTCATTTTGACTTTGGGGAATCTGGTGAATAAGGTGGATGAGGATGCAACGCTATGTTGTTATGAGCTGCCTTTCCATTGGATGCACTCAGCAAAAGTAGTCATTGTATTTCTTTTATCACATCTTGTAAAGACACTCAGGAAAAGAGGACTCCAGAGCTGCTCCAGAAAGTGGCAAAAATGATAGGATAAGCATGTTCAAAGGAGAGGGATTAATGGCAGCATGTCGTTTACTATAATACATCTGTTAAAATTTAAACATCTACCATGTTAATCAGTCGCCCCCGTCTTCTGTGGGACCCCAGTCTGTGTGACAGTTAATCTTGTTGTGCCTGTGCCTGTCCAAGATGGCTGGACCGGGAGGGCTTTCACTTCGTCTCTGGGCTAATCCGCAGGTGGGAACAGAATCTGATGGCATTATTGGGGGTGAGCGGAAACAGGAGGCGGGGCCTGGCTGGAAGGAGCTGTCCCAGGGGTGTGACCCTGGGGAGCATATCCCGGGTCCATGACCTTCTCTGCTGCTGGCTGCCATGTGATAGCAGCTTTCCTCTGCCAGGACATCCCTGCTCCACTGTGGGCCTCACGGTGAGCAACAGAGACAGCTGACCGTGAGCCACATAGACCTGTCCTCCTTGCAGTTGATTTATATGCACTTTACTATTTAGTCACAGCAATAGAACGCTGACTAACAAACTGCTTTCTTGTTGACACGTTTTGCGTCTTTCTTTGTTTCATTACCATTCTCCTGGTTGATTTCCTGCCTTTATTCCTTACCTTTTATTAAATTTTCATTACAGTTTATTCTTTTGCATTGTGTCAATACGACTCAATCGACACTGGGTTTTTAATTTTGAGATAATTTTATCATTTCTATCCGTTTTTTCCTGGACTTACTCAGTTGTAATTTCTTTCTGTGCTTTGTTGATTTCTATTGTTGGAGTTTACATCTGAGATTCATAAAGTAGTTTTTTATATCCCCAAATGCCTCTTTTAGTATGTGCATTTCATTGTGGAAAGTTTACTGACAGTTTTCTTTTGCTTCATGATTTTTGCTTGAGTTTGGGGTTTTGTTTGTTTTGTGTCATGGATTTTTGCTGCTTTTTGTTTTTCTGTTAAGGTTCGAGTCTCAGTTTCTGACATTTTTGTGATGACGCTACATGAATTCATTTATTTTTTCCTGTTGGTTTTTGAGGCAGTAGGATATATTGCAGATTTACTAGATTAATGGTGCACAGAGCAAAGTTCCAATCTCTGATGAAAATAAGTGTACCCTCTGGTGTTTTTTATTCTCTCTTGTCTTACAAGACCCTAAGCACTTCCCTTTTGCTCCTGTTCTCCTTCACCAACTTCCAACAGAGGACTGCTCCCTACACTCTGCCTCCTCCTGACCCCAGGGCGGTGTGTGCTAACTGTTGATGCTGAGACCACAGTGCATGGGCTCATGACATCATGTGTGTGCTGAGCTCCTCCTCTCCCTCTCTTTCCCTTTCTTGGATCTCCCAGCATGACTCCCAGGGGTCTCAGCCTCCTTGTGAGTGTCCTCATCCTGAGAGCAACCCTTGGTCAGTCTTGGGCTTTTCTAGCCCTTTCCCAATAAGCCTCACGCTGGAGGTCTGTGAGACGGGGCAAGACCTGCCCATTGTGATTTTGTCATTTTTAGTTCTTTACCTTCAGTTACTTTGAAATCTGAGCTTGTTTTTGTCTTTAGGTTGTACTGTGGGATGGTTTGCGTGATTTTATTTTTCTTTCCTTTTTGTGTCATCATTTGAGAAAATAGTAGGAGATACAGACCTAGGCAGCTGCCAAGGTCTTTCACTGTATGGAAATCAAAAGATTTAAAAGATAAAATTTACTATTTTGTTTGCCAATGTTTAAAAATGTGTAGACTGACAATCTATAGAAACCTAGAAAAAACATAGTTGACATTTTTCAATGGACAGCTAACCCAACAGCAAAGTAAAGGACATCTTTGGGGCTAGGAAGCTAAGAAATAGTTAAAGGCCAGAGGAGTAAGCTATGGATCTCACTGTAGAACAGCCCCAAACCATAACACCTGTTCTCAGCTTGTGTTTGGCCAAGCTGTCCTCTGTGGAAAGCCCTGTAGTTCTGTTGAGGTCTTCATTCTCCTCTGTGGCTTGGCATTTGCTTCTACTGAGTGCCTTGCAATCTAGGGATTATGGGTCAGGACTCACTGTCATGCTCACCTCACAAGCTGACAGTGCAAAACAAAGCTGACGGGAAGTCACACATCATGCATCTAATCAACAAGCAAAATAAATAGCATTATGAAGCATCAAGAGCTTCAGATAATTGGATAAGCTAATAGAGCAGTTAAAAAAGCATGCATGGGAATATGGAAACACAGGAATCAAATGGAAATGCTAGAAATAAAACATACAATATCTCAAGTTAGGAATTTCTCCAGCAAGCTCATCAACACAAAACACTGCACAGCTGAGAAAATATTAGTTATCTTGAAGACAGATCCATAAACCAAAACTGAAACATAACAAGAAAGAGTGGAAAAGTATCGAACCTGCAGGAGTCCCTTTGCAGTACCCAGCACTCTCACAAACATGTCGTTGAATTCACAGATAAAAGAAGAGATGGAGAACAGGTGTTATGGTTTGGGGCTTATTTTTGCAATGGGAAACAATGTATAATACAAGACACATAGTTTATAAGATTATTTATAATGGTCACCCAAAGAATGATATACAAGAGAGTGCAGGAAATCTGTCCACTAAGACCAAGGAATCCAGCTGAGGGCCTGGATCCCATGAAAATGTCCTGCATGAGTCCAGCTGAAGACCTAGAGCTCATAACAATGCCTACTATGAGTCCCAACTGAGGCCTAGAGCCTATGACAATGTCTCATGCAGGCCTGTTTCATGGATCTGTGCTGGAAGACCCAAAGGTCAGTGGTGAAAGCTAGAAAGTCTGTGGAGTGGAATGAAGGATCTGTGCTAGCAGGCTGAGGGATCTGCACTGGAGCCAGGAAGCAATGCTCAGAGCAAGAACCAGAGCTCCCCCAGAAGGTACCACAGCCATCCTCAGCAACAGTGAGGTCCCGAGCTCCTCCAGTGGTGAAGACAGTTGGGTTCCCATCAGGAAAGCCAATGCAGCAAGGTTCTTCAGGAGACTGAGCTGTGCACCATCTTCCCCTCTGGAGTCAGGAAGTGATGCTCAGAGTGAGGACCAGAGCTCCCTCAAAGTGAACTGAAGCTATTCTCAGTGCCAACAAGGCCCCGAGCTCCTTGGAGGATGAGCGGTCAAGCTCATCAGGAAAGCCAGCATGACGAGCTCCTCCAACAGAACCAACAGCTCCTTACAGCTTCTACCAGCTCCAACAGCCTTTTCTCCACTCCCAACAGCCATAACTTTTCCCTCTCCAGTTCTGCCTCTTATGCTGCCAGCAACAATCCCCAGGTGGGCCTCGCACACCCAGCACCACACTTACTCAGTTCAGCTGGGGGTTATAAGTTGACCATCAGTTGTCAAGCCACTACAACAGGGAAGTAATTATGTGAACAGCAACGACTGAAACTTTTTCAAAAGTGATGGAAGGCACAGTGATACCTGAGTTCACAAACTGAATTTGTTTTTCGATTTGGGGAAGATGGCCATGTTTGCATTTGTCATCCAATGTGCAGTTTGTGAATAGAAGCAAAATGCTTTTGTTTGAGAACCAAATTGTTTGCAAACAGAAGCATTCATGAACCAAAGTATTACTGTATTAAATTACAGATCTGAGTCTCAGAGGACAGCAAGCAGAAAAACTCCAAGCACAGAGGCTCGCCTCCCTCCATGCATCTCATGTTTAAAGTGACTGAGAATTTTAAAAGAAAATGC
Organism: Chinchilla lanigera; assembly: GCF_000276665.1. Classification (NCBI taxonomy): domain Eukaryota; kingdom Metazoa; phylum Chordata; class Mammalia; order Rodentia; family Chinchillidae; genus Chinchilla; species Chinchilla lanigera. The sequence goes on along the minus strand of NW_004955404.1, from coordinate 1,055,881 downwards.
CCTCTGAAGGCAGCCAGAAGGGAGAAAAGAGAGGCTTCTCATAGAAAAAGAAAAACAAAAGTGGGCAGCACAGTGTACTCTGGTCAAAAGCGGTGTGATCTAGAAAACAGTGGAACTGTCTTTAAAGTATAAAAGGAAAACCTTTGTCACAGAGTCTGACACCCAGGGAGATAGCTTTGAAACCTAAAGCCAAAACAAGGATTTTTTTCCCAGACAAATAAAAGTTAAACTAATATTGTTAGCAGATCTACAAAATTAAAAATATGTAATGGAAATCTGTATGTAAATTGCACAAAGAAGTGAAAAGTCCCAGAATTAGTCAAAGTAAATTTGAAAGACATTTTGTTCATACTAGTTGTAATAATTTTAAAATATAATTGAATCTTCAAAGGTGGAAAGAAACCATTAAAAAGGAACAAACATTACAAACATGTACCGGTATAAAATAAAAATTGAAAGGAAAAGTAAATAAAAATTTTAAAAGTTAACAAAGATACAAAAGCAAATGTGTGTGTGACAGTACAGGACAGCTGGAAGCAAAGTGTTTTAGGGTCTTGCATGAAGGGATATAACACAACCTAAACATAGGCTACAATATGTTAAAGATGTGTATGGTAAGGTTAGGTCCAACGCTAACAATACTTTAAGAGACAAATAACAAGTTGATAGAGGAGGTAAGATAGAAACATAAAAATAATCCAAAGAAGACAGAGGAGGAAAAAATAGAACACAGAACTTTGTTCATAAAAGCAAAGGTTGTGAAACACAGACTGGATATTGATAACATTTTTTTTAAACAAAGCAAGACTCAACTACGAAATTCCATGTTAAACTAGAAATCAATCATAGAAAAAGCAATATGAAGAAAACCTCCAAGTAGTTGTAAATTTATATGATATGCATCCCAATAACCCCATGTGCAAAAAGTCATAAAGAAAATCTTAAAACATTTTAATTGAATGAAAATGAAAATAAGTGTTAAAATTTCTAGAACACAGTTAAAGCAGTGCTTAGATTAAAATCTATAACATTAAATGTTTGCATTAAAATACAAATGTTTAAAATTACAATATAAAAAATGGAAAATATCAAGATACTACTTAAAAACAGGCAAATTTATAAGAGATGAAAAGAAAACTGTTATAAAGGAGGAAGAAAAGTATACTTACCAATTTAGAATTCCATACCCAGCTGAAGTATCACTTACCAGTGACAAGAAAGGCTGAGTTTAACATTGGTTCAAGTCCATTTAAGGAGAACTTCGTAAAAGATACAAGAGGAAAAGAGATTTGTGAGAAGCAAGGGTGAACCAAAAAACAATAGATGAGGAACAAATCTGAAGAAGGATTCCCTGAACAAAGCAACAAAAGCAAGGCCATCTGCCCCTAGGTGCAGTCAAGCAGCACAGAGGGGCTTGTCTCCCTGATCCCAGTCAGGCACTCTTGCTGCTGGCTGGTCTTGAGACAAGGTGCATGTGGTGACACAGAGTCGGGGAGGGAGATGCCCCTTGCATCACCACTACATTCAATGCAGTCAGCCTCCTGGGTCTGTGGGCTGTGCATCTGAGGATCCAACCAACCATGGGCTGAAAATATTCCAGAAAGAGTTATATCTGTACTGAAATAGATGGTCTTTTCTTTTTGTCATTATTCCCTAACCAGTGCAGTCTCACAAGTACTTACATAGCATGTACATTATATTAGTATAAGGTACTAAGGAAGATTTAACATTCATGGAAGGGTGGGTATAGGTTATGTGCAAACACAACAACACTTTACTTAAGGCTCTTGAGCACCTCTGGGTGTGGATGTTGGGAGTCCTGATGGTTTCTATGCTGACATTTAGGGCCAAGGCCTTTGTGGCTGTTCCAAAGCAAGGCTTTCTACTTCCTCACCAGGCACAGGACTCCTCTCCTGTTCCTGCCCCAGTGTTTGAACTTTATGATGCAGATAGAATGACAAATGCCAGAGCTGGTGGGGGGAACCAGGTGGTCTAGATGGTCTAGAACAGGCTCTTCCTCAGATAAGAATGAAATGACAGAGAGGTCCACAGGGCCAATGTGCAGCAAGAGACATCATGACATTGTGTTGGGGACTTTTTACTGTAAATGAAAACAAGCCATATGTGAACCCCGCTTCTCCTCCTGTAGGAAAAGCAAGGAAGCAGAGCCTGCTCATGGTCCAGTGTCTCCCCCTGGGGCCCGTGCCCAGTGACCATCTTGTTTCTCTCACTATTTCCTATAGCTCAGGGCACACCTTAACTGTTCAGAAAAATATAAGTGGAAGTGTTCAGGCAGCACTAATTTAGCTCAGCAGTGCAGAGTCAAAGGAAAATACCAGATGGAGCTGCGAGGACCCTGGCATCCTGAGGCTAGAAAAAGTATATAGGGTGCAAGAGCCCCTTGTAAAGTGGCCTCCTGAGGGAATCATGTGCCCTGTCTGATGTCCCAGCCCTTGCACAGGGTGGAGACTTGCTGAAAGGCAAAATGAATGGGAAGAATCCCACTGAGGGAGCACAGAACTCACAGCATAGGCAGAGATGCTTCTCTGAGAACATGAAGGAAAAAGCCCTAGGTTTGCCGCCAAAGTGCCACAGCATCCCAGCGCCATCAGAAGCTCTGATGTCTCTGTAGGACAGCTGTACAGCACCACAGGGGCTGGGCTCTGACCCCATGGTGCCCAGGGCCTCACCTGCTATAGGCATACAATCGTCAGGAACAGGCCAGAGAAACCTAGCAACAGGAAGAGACGTGAGAGCAGGGGCAGGAGTTGAAAGTAACAACCAGGAAAACCTTTCTCCATGTTCACTAAAGGCAAATAGTACAGATACAAAGGAACAGAAAAGCTCAGACAAGGAAACAGCTGGTTGGAGCTTGTCTTCTCCCTGAGAGAGCAGTGTAGGGGAGGGTGGCTCCCAAACTATTTTAAAATTTAGATTGTGACTTTAGTTTTCTTCTGATTAGTATTCATGACTTTGTCTTCCTCCATTGTTTTACTTCCCATTTAGTTGTGTCTTTATATTTAAAGTAGGTTTCTTATAGGCAGCTCATAGTTGGATCTTGTTTTTTTATCTATCTGATATCTTATGCTTCTTGAACAGATGGTATATAGTTTCATGAAATTTCTTATTACATTTGCCTTCTAATTTTACTCTCTGTGGTACTTCTGGATAAATGTGATTTTTTCATCTCATGATCAGTGCTATTCTATTGTTTATTTGCATGCTTGTTAATTGTTTTTTGAAGACCTATCATTGTGAATTTTGTTGTGTTGTGTGTTGCATTTTATTTTTAAAAATAATATTGAGCTTCAATCTTTTTTGCCCAATTAAGATACTGTGAGGCAGTTTGATCTTTTGGGGACTTACTCATAAGCTTTTGATTCATGAAACCAAGCAGCATTTTACTACTACTCTGACTGAGATTATACAATTCTGAACGTCCCACGTGTTAGGACTTTCCATGCTTACTGGAAGGGGGAGTATCTATTCTGGCCGGGTTGAGCTCTGGAAGTCATCCTGCCTGTCCTTTGAGGTGCTATTTTCTTGTCCTTGAGTTGCCTGACAGACACTTGCTGACCTGTGCTCCACGGTGGACTCAGACACTGTTCTGCAGATGTCTGCCTCTCTTCCTGTCCTGTGGTGAGGACTCAGAGTGTGTGTGCGTGCATGTCTTCTGGTTTATCTCTACAGGACTCAGTCATGTGAGCTGCACCCTGATAACCTTCTCTAATTTTTAAACTTATTTTTGAGACAAACTATGTTAGTTAGCTTTCCTGTGGCTGGAACACAGTACCTGAGATGCACAATGTAAGGGAGGACAGTTTTAATTTGGCTTGCAGTTCATGGGCTTCTATTCATGGTTGGCTGCTCCAAGGCCAAAACATCACGGTGGAAGTGCATAGTGGAAGCAAAGCTGTTCAGTTCATGTAGGCCAGAAAGTAGAGCAAAGGAAAACAGCACCAGTGAGGAAGGGGTGAGGGACCAGATATGGCACCCATGGTCACCCCACTGTGACCCACCCAGACATGCCAGATGGCTCCCAGACTGATCAAGTTGATGCAATGCTTAGCCACCACAAAAGAGTAGACAAAAGATAAGGATGTGCACACCCTGCTAGTGCAGTGGACACATGCCACAACAGAAGGATGGCCCAGGACACCTCAGAGTGTGTCCTGACCCAGAAGCCCCAGTCTGCACCTGCTCAGCCACAGCAGGTACACATACAGCACAGTTGTGCAGAGGAGGTGGGAAGGAAGGGACAGATATGTCCTCTGGAGAAGGGACATGACTGGGAGACAACTGTCCAGGCTCAGGGAAGCAGTTCAGGCACCAAGATGATTAGACCCATGGAACAGCCTGGCTCACCATGGTTGTGCTGCTGCTACAACACTTAGTGACCAAACAGTTTTCAGCCAGCTTTGCCAACAGCATAGAGAGGACAGCAGTGTGAGGGTGTTTGACTGCCACAGCTGGTCAGCTCTGGGCTCCCAGAAGACAAGAGTGTCTTTGCTGACCTCACCTGATAGACTCCTGGGTTGACACAGCTGGGTCGTTATCATATGCCCCTCCATGGCTGTGGTTTTCTCAGGGTCAGTAGTTTCCACAGTTAAAAGGAAAAGGAATCATGCCTTAACTATCAAATCTTGATAATTATATTTTTCCCCACAGAAAATAATTCAAAAAATGATAAATATGAAAAACCCTCCATTCTGGGCAAAATCCTTCAAAATATTGGAAGATTTCCAGGTAACTTGGAAGACAACTTACCGTTGGTTTGGGGGTTCATTCTGGGCAAAAGAGGAGACACGTACCCCTCAGCTCAGCACAGTTGGTGCTATGCACAGCTCGGGGAGGGCAGGGCACTCAGCCCCTGTGCTAATCAACGTTTCATCACCACACAAAATGCCTAGGAAGGTCGGTCTAGAGGAGGAAAGGTTTATTACGGCTCACAGTTTTGGAGGTTTTGGTCCATGGTGTGCTAGTTCTGTTGCTTTCTGCTGTGAGGCAGACACATCATGATGAAAGGGCCAGCATGCCCTTCTTGGGGGATGGATGGGAATGATACTTGGGTGCACACAAAGCCTGGCACACATGGCGCTCCAGATATCCACCACCTGAGCTTACAGGGAAGGAGACAAGAACAGTTGTGATCCCTCTTCACACCAACACCCATGGGCTCTTTGTCTTGGGAACAGCATTTCAGCTACAGGATGGCAGAGGCTAATTCCTTCTCTTTTCTTAGGGACAGTTGAGGTTCATGTGCTTGCTTATTTGCAATGACTCACTGAGCTATGAGGGACTCAGAACTTCAGATGACCAGCAGGGGCTTCAGTGTGGCAACAGGACTTCCTCCAGTGTGAGGGCAATGTCACCAGCTGACCCCTAAGGCCTGTGACTGTCCCAGGAGAAGTAGCCACCTGGCCACTGTGTGTCTTTGAGGGTAAGTGGGAAGTGGCCAGACTTACAGTGGAAAATGCCATGTGCATACCCGCCTGCCCACCCCCCAAGACCACAGTGCTCAGGCTCGTCTCAGGCCTCTCCTGGGATGTTGGGCCAGAGATGTACCCACTGGGGACAAGTGAGGCCATTCTCATGGAAATCTCTGTCTCTAAACAGAAACAGCATCCAGTACCAGAGAAGACTGAGCCCAGCAGAGCAGCAGGGGCAGCCGGTGCTTCCAGGCAAGGCAGCAAGAACAACAAGGACTCACCCCCATCCTTAGGACAACACACACACTGTTAACCATTCCATAAAATAAATTTACTTGATCCATGTGATCCCAAACTGAGTTACTTTAAGTGCTAAAGTAGAGGACGTATATGTTTTGTGGGATTTTTGTCTTGTTTGTAAAACCATACAGATTACCATCCCGCTCTCCCTCACCCTGACTGATGGGACCCCAGATGGCAGCAATCTTCAAAACCTGGAAGCTGAATAAATTTCAATGTTGAGCTCATCATTCTGTCCTCTCCCTCAGTGATGCACAAATGCCAGCAAAGCCAGGTGCTTGCTCTCAATGTCACTGGGAGTTGGTTAAGTTCAGGCACCCCTGAGCACTGTACTCTCAGAGGCTTAAGAGTTGGAAAGCAAATTTATGAGCAAAATCATACATGTTAGCTTAGTCAGCAGGCAGCAGGTGACAAGGGGCCGAGAGGTGGCACGTGTTGAGTGGAAGTGGCATTCTGCTGTCCCTGGCATCAGCTAGTGGCACTCCCACAGATGGGAGAGTCCCAGAGGTGCAGAGGTGGGTGGTGTGAGTGGGCACTGTCATCCTGGACAAGAACTGGTGCCAGAGTGATCTCACTATGTATCACAGACTGGGGGAAATAGAAATACTCACCTGTTCTGTATGACTTTACAGTTTTGAAACTTATGGAGGCTGGCTTTATGACCAAACACGGCCAATCTTGGCAAATATCTGCCCAGAACTTGGAGGAAGGTGGGCTCTGCAGTTGTTGTATGCAGCATTCTATAGACTCAATGAAGAGTCCTGGGATTGAAGCTGTTTTCTTACCAATTGCTCTTCTGCCCACTGGTCACCAACAGAGCTGTGATAAAGCCCCTGCTATCTTTGTGAGGGATTTATTTCTTAGCTCTATGTATTTTGCTTTATATTTTTCTAAGCTAGGTTATTAGGTTCATAAAGACAACATACTAATCTCCTGCCTGGTTTGGTTTAAGTGTTTATCGTCATTGTGGAGGGGGTGCAAAGACCTTACTCCAGGGCCTATACATTCATACATTCTCTCTCTCTCTCTCTCTCTCTCTCTCTCTCTCTCCGTCACACACACACACACACACACACACACACACACCATTAAGAGTACCAGAAAGGTCCATAAAAATAGAAAAATGAGTTTATTAATGAATTGCCCACTTTCAGAGGACAGCTAGCCTACTCCCCTCCAGCACACAAAAGTTCTGCAACTTACAAAGGGATAGAACAAAAGCCAGAAATAAGTGCATGTAAATTTCCCCAGGCTTTGGTCCACCAGAAGCCCACAACATGCTGAGTCCTCCTTGGCCCCAGGGCTAAGGGTGACAGTTTCCAGTTTCAGCAAGAGGAGACTGGAGGAACAGCATATCATTTTTGAAAACCTAATGTTTACAGATCCCTTTTAACTTCTCCGTCACATTGCTATGAAATATTCCCCTTGCTCTGTAGTATTTCTTTTTCCCCTAGATCTACTTTATCTGATATCACCATGGCCACATTAACTTTCTTTTGGCTAACATGTGCATAGTACATCTTTTCCAATTTATTACTTTTCTATAACATAATATTTAATGTATATATCTTTTTAAAAGATAGACAACATACATGACAGCTTTTTCTAAATTCAGTAGTTTTTGTCATTTAATTGAAATATTCAATTCATCCAGATTACATGTAACTTAAGGTACAGCTAAGTTTTTATCTACTATGTACTATTTGTACTTGTATTATATGGATAAATTTTCACTTCTTTCACCTTACTTGTATTGAGCAGGTATTTTTCATTCCTTTTCTCATTAGACCGTTGAATATATATTCTTTTAATATTATTTTGAATAGTATGTTAGAAACTACAATATGCACATCCTTGACATACCATAATCTAAAATGAGTACGTTTATCACTTTCTGAATCATATAAGGACATAAAACTTCATTCTACTTAACCATTTTTGCATTATTTTTATTACAAATTTTAATTCTATGTAGAGAGTCTGCCAAAAAAATGTATCAGGAAAATAAAAACTTGTATGAATATCTTCATACTAAATTTATTGAGACATCATGAGATTAATACAAGTTACCTTTGGCCTGTACAATTACAAGAGGTACTCACAAGTGATAACCATTAGCTTCCAGACATTTATTATTATGGTGAGCTGCTGAAGTGTATATACATGTTTTGGCAGACTCTATTTTAAATATCACCAAATGTTATAATTATTCTTATGCAGTTAGTATTCATTTAGATTTATCTACTGGTCTTCCATTCAGCTAGTTTTTAATACCATGGAGTGGCATATATTCTGAGCAACTGAGTGTTTTAGTGTGAATCTACCAGGAAAATTCTCAAGTATTTATCTGACTGAAAATATATTTGTTTTACATTCATTTTTGAGAGTGGTTTCATAAGATCATCAGTTATGTAACTGGCACCACAGAATGGAACTTTAATAGTTAGATTTTTTTTTCTTTCAAGACAAGTGGTTTATCCACATTTCCCAAGATCTAGGGCATAAATGGCCACCTCTTCCTCTTCTCACCCAGATGAATGGACAGAATATGTAGATCCTGACACTGGGAGGTCAAAGCTCCATTTCGTTTCCAGAGAGAAAGGAGGAGAGGTCTGGGTCCAGGAAGGGATGAAACAAACCTAACTAACCTAACGAACAAGTCTACTATCTCATTGTATTTCCTCCCTCACTGTTCCCTGTATAAGAGACCCTGACACACTTGTGTACAGGAGATGGTGATTTGGGTGCTAACACTCCTCCCTCTCTTCAGAGATAGCTTTAAATAAATTCTTTTTACCAAAATGAATGACTTCCTTTGCTGTGACCAGCAGTGAGCAAATGAACCTGAGTGTAGGGACCTAAGTGGTTGGTAATAGTTTTGGCAAGCCAGCCACGAGGGGCTGACGTTGGTTTGAGGATTCTCCCGGTGGTCCATGGATCCTTCTAGATCTCCTAAGCTGTGCCATTTTAAATGCCCATAACTATTAAAACTCCTCTTGTACTCTTTCTTTCTTTTCTTTCTCTTTGGTTTGTTTTTGGTGTTCTGAGACAGGGTCTTGCTATATAGTTTAGGCTGGCCTTGAACTCACTGTCTAGTTCAGGCTGACCTCAAACTCATGGTGATCCTCCTGCCTCAGCCTCTTAAGTACTGGCATTATAGGTATGCACCTATAATGCTCAGCTCCTTTTATAATCTTTCAAGTGGATTCACATATGGACATGCACATTATAAATAACAGTTCCCTTTTGGAAACATGAGAATTTTATTAGAAACTAATTTATTGGGTTGGTGCAAATATTCAAGTTCAAAAGCCCCAGTAAACACTCCAAAGATATTTAAGTAGAATTTTGTTGTAGTGCGTGTAGATGCTATTTTGGGTCTTGACTACAACTTTTTTTAAAGGCAAAAAAGGCAAAAATACAATAAAAACAACACAGAATTTCAAAACAGGATGATAGGAAATTAACAATGGTTATTACATTGCATATTGTTATCTTCAAACTGGTTGCTCAGATTACCTGGTACAGGCATGCAAAGTTGATCAAACAGTATAAGCACTAATGGTTCCTTTCAATGAACTAATAGAAATTAGTACTACAATTATCTTAGCTATCTTGTATGTGTACATATATATTTTTTTAACTTTCTCTTCTTTTCTCTTTTCCCTCATCCCAGTTGTTCTTTCCTTTTGAGCAGTTTCCTTCCCTTTCACAATATCTATTGTACCTTTTGGATCTTACTTACTCTTTCAGTTTCTTACACTAGGGAGACAATACGATGTTTACACAGGAGTCTGACTTATTTTACTTGTGAGTATGGTCTCTAGTTGCATCCATTTACCTATAAAAGCCTCGAGTTTGAGAGGTGTTTTTCTTTATCAGATACTGGTTTGGGACATTGACTTGTTCTTGTCAGATGTTTTGTGTTTTGTGGGCAATGTCAAGGTAACTTAAAAAATTAGATGGATATTAACTAAAGCATCTAAGTTATTTACAAATAATTTAAAATACTAAAAACATTTGTTAAGTATAAATCCATGTATTCTTTCCTTCTTAACATTTATAAATGATGATAGATTTGGGTCAATTAAATGTATTTCAGATTGCATATTGTATGTATATATATATATATAATACTGTGACATAAGATCAAAAGATATCTGATCCTTTATCAAGTTTGATAGTAACTATCCTAGAGAGATAATAAGTATCTGTAAATGGAGACTTCCATTAAACCATACATCAGCAAGGTAAAGGTGAGCTTTTAAACAATAAGTCTTAGTGTGATTGAGGGCTGTATTCATTCACCATTGTAAGGTATCATGAAATTAGTAATTTGTATAAGCACAACTGATTTAATATTCTTTAACTGTTGGTTAAAGAAAAGATAAGGAGTTAATAGCTATGGCTTACCTGGTCTATTAATGTGTCTTCAAAAAGCCCAATGCTTACAGTTTGAAGAGATGCTAAAAAGGCTTGCTTGCTTCTCTGTTATGGATAAGCTATTGTTATGTTACTGGTTATCTTTGCTTAAGTTAAGTACTTTAAAATATGGCTTTTAAAAAGCACTTTGTTTTTACAGAAAAGCCTTGTAAATTTCAAAAACAAAGATGTGGGACTTTTGCCACCCTTTGTACATAATGTGTTCTTGTCTACATATACAGTGCTTAATCTCCGTAAGGCACTTAACAGTGTGGGATAAAAATATAACGATTTTCATAACTACTGATAATCTATGTGTGGGGTGGCATGATTTTGTAATCTAAATGCTATGTTTTTGTTGTAAATTGATCGTGTCTCAACTATATCTTCTTAGTAAAACATTTCTAATTAGAAACAGTTTTTTTAAAAAAATGTTTAAGAATTTAAAATATAATGCATAGGGATGTGAGAATTTTTATGTTTAAAACAATAAGGCTTAAGATATTGATCTGTTCTTACTAAATTTACAATGAAACTTGAAAAGCCATTTTACTTTCGTCAAAATAGTTTCTTGTATTCTCTACTATCTTTTGTTAGGTTTTAAATTTTAGAAAAATGAGCCTTGGGAAGTTAGGATTTACTTAGAATATGTTTAAAGTTTTGTTTTACAATTCTGGTTATATAAACTACTATTATATGTGATTTGCCTTATTTTTAAGAATGTAATTGTCCTGGTATAATGTAGTCAGTCATGTCTGTTGTCTTAATATGTTATAAAAGTAAATTGTTTTGTTAAATTGCTACCTTGTAAATTGTTTATAGCTATTTAACTGTCAAAAGCCATGTTCCTCTTGGTTGATAAGAACAATCTTGCTCAAAAATATATTATTTTAGTTGTTAAAATAGATATTAACTCTTGTACACTGTATTCCAAATTTTTATAGTTCTGTTGTGTTTACCTAAGAAATTTTAAAGGAGTGGCTACACTGTAATCCTTAGTCTTTGCATTAAGAATGATGTACTTTCTCCTAAACGGTAATTCACGAGTTTACCAAAATGGGGACTGTAAGTGTATGCTGAACGTGGCTTCCTGTTTCACAGAAATACTTTAACTAACCTGGTCACTCTATTTCTTACCCCAAGGCTACTGTACAGACTGGATTTACTTTGCTTTTATTGGCTGGTTTTACATCTGCCTGTAAGATCTGTAAGTAATGCTTGTCAGAATTCCCACGCATTAGGGTGCTGACTACAGAGTGGACCTGAAAGAGCCCTAGATAAACTCAGCCTAAGAGCCACTCTTTCGGAATCTCTGACCTCATTCAAGGTTGGCAAGAAGGGTTTGCAACCTGGACTCCGATCATCCGTCACATCCCCTCCAGCAGAGGACGCATTCTGACTGAGCATCTCTGGGGGAGGTCCCAGGCTGTGGGAGAGGAGAGGTTGGGTGCAAGGGGAGGCATGGCACTCGAAGGTGACCTGCGTGTGGATGCTGCCGGAATGGGGAGCACTGCAGCGTTTAGGAGCAAGTGTCTTCATGCACAACTGCCTAACACAAAAGCCCAGCCAGCAGGGGAGCTGCTGGATGTCTCCTGACTTTGGTTTTCCTTCGTGTTTGACCTCGTAACCCTCTGTGACACCTTTTCGGCCTCCAGTATCTATCTTCCCCTTGCTTAAGCTCTACAACCTTTGGCGGAATCTTCCGGCCAATGTGACTCCGCCCACCGGAGGATGTGGCACAGACCAAAGCGTGGCAAAATTAACTAAAATCCGCGTCTTTCCTTCAGAGACAAGCAGCTTCCCCAAGGTTCCCCTGGCCTAGGGCTCCCACGCACCCTCGTCTCCTCACCCCTGAAGGCACGGAGCACGCAGGCGCAGGCGCTGCTGGGAGTCCAGTCCAGTTTCCTTCCTATGGGGAGGGAGGAACTGCCTGGCCCAGAAAGGGGCAGAGCAGGCTGGCACATCTGCGGTCTCCTGGTTGCCCTCCCGACTGCTCCTGCAGTAAAGATCCTAACTCACCCACGCCAGGGAGGCAGGGCCTTGGGTGATGAGGCCCCTCCATCTCCTTGGAGCCAGCTCTGAGCAAGTCCTCCAGTTGTGACGAGCAAATGAACATGGGTGTAGAGGCCTAACTGGCCAGTAACAGTTATTTTTCAGTTTGTTTTTGTTGTGTGCATGTGTGTATATTGTTGGGGATTGAACATGTGGCCTTCCCCCAGAGTTATATGCCTGGCCCATTTTTACTCTGATAAAAGGTCTCAATCACTAAGTTGCTCCGGCTAGATGCAAATTTGTGACCCTCCTGCCTCAGCCTCCCAGGGTGCTGAAATTGCAGGCCTGCATCTCTGTCCGTATTTTGAGGACTATCTTCCTGTCCCCCAAACTCCAGCCCTTCATAGTCACCCGGCTGCTCCCAGAGGTTGGTGCTTTCCGCCTCCAGCAAGTTAGGACTACTCCCGGGAAGTCTGTCGTCCTGAACAAAGCATTGGTCAAGGCACGAGTGGGAGAAACAAAAGAGGGCGGCCATTAACCTCGTGGCCACCGCACGCTCCCTCGGTGGCCCGCCATGGTCCTGCAGAGCGCACACCTTTCCTGCTCTAACTGGACTGCGCTCACTCTGCATGGCACGTCCCCTTTCCCGCCTTTGTAAATGTAAAGCCTTGCTACCTTTTGTTCGTGCCCTGACCAATGCTTCATTCAGGACGACAAGAACCTGGAGAGGGTCTCTGGGAAAGCACAGCACCCCATGCCGTGGGAACGTTTCTGGCAGAGGCAGCAGGAGGCAGAGCCCTCGGTACAAATTCGTCTCTCTCTCTGAGGCCCGTGGACTCGGCTGAGAGGGAGCGCATCGCCTCACCTTTTTCCTTCCTTTTCTCTCCCTCAGGAAGGCCTGTCTTTGTCCCTTCCCTCCCACTCAGGCTCTCATCTGTCAGAGGCTCAAATTCTCTTTAACATTTTTTTTCTGATGCTGGTTGTCTGGGAGAGGCAGGGAGCTGGAGGGTAAGAAAGACTGATGGGAACTGGGGCGCTCAGGAAGTTTCCTCAGTTCTCCAGAGCAATTCCCTCGTGTCCCACCACATGGGGCGAGACGCGTCAGAGTCGGCACCGTGGTCACCTGCACACCGTGCTGCACCACTCTCAGCCACACCTCTGGGCCTTGAGTCCTGGGTCCTGAACCTCTCTCACCTGCGGCCCGCCGCGTGGGCTCCTGCGAAGGCCCAGTGTGTGGGGTCGTGCCCTGGAAACACATGCCCCAGTGGTGAGCTGCGGGACACTGCAGTGTCCTGCATGGCCACGTGAACTGGGGCTGCCAGAGAGCCTGTTATTAACCAAGTCATGGAATGGACCTTTCTAGGCCCAAGAGGGGTTTTGTGAACCAGGCAGGTTCTGTGTGTGACCTAGAGTTTAGTGTGCCTTTTTGACCCCACATTTTTGTTTTCTCCTATACTTTGTTCAGTTTTCTAACTCTTTTGGGGCCTCCTTGAGCAGCCACCCTCCCAACCTGCCCCTTTTCTGCTCAAAGTCTCATCTGTGCCTTTCTCCTCAATGGCCTTTTATTTCTGAGTATCTTTAAGGGGTTGTTGTCTTGGGGCTCTGTTTGTTAGGACCTCGGGGAGTCACCCCAGCCCAACTTTCCATATTTGTTGGCCATTTTGGTTCGTCATGTGGGTTGTTCTGTGGGTCTGCCATGCTGGCTGCCATTTTCTTTTTCAACTGATCTCATGGATACCAGGAAATCTCATCCTTAAGATGAGAGCTAAAGCTTCCACTTTTGGGGGGTAGATGGGCCTCCTCCACTTTTCTAAGTTGGGTTAGATCCCTTCCTCGTTTCTTCTAAGAGAAATTCAGGCAATTTAGAAATATGTGCTGGTGCCTGAGCGGAACAGAGAACTACACAGCACAACTGCCTTGAGTGTGCAGAAGTAGAGCTGGAATTCATACACAACCAACCCTCATCTTGTACTTAGAACATTGTTTTTTCTTTAAATGTTAAAAAGAGGTTTCTACTTCTGCCTTAGACCACATAATTACTAAAGGCTTTGAGGAGTTATAGTGGGTCACAGGCTACGGAGAGTTCTAAGGCAAGGCACTGGTGCCGCTTGGTTCACCCGAGGTGCCTGGCAATACGTCTGAGTCTCATGGAGCATGCGCTCTGAAGGACCCCAGACCTAGTCCCGCTCTCTTCTTAGACCCCACAATGTGCCCTGGGAAACACCCTGAAGGTCCCAGTGTGCTCACCGTTAGGCTATACACTTAAAAACTGGGAACAACTTAACCCTGAAGGAGTCATAGTGGACCATAGGGTATGGAAAGGAAAAAAAATAAAGCACCAGAGTCACCCTCTCCAACCAGGATCAGCCCTGGTGAGTGTCACTCAGAGCGCTCCTGGGCCCTCTGTCTGCAAGGAGACAGCATTCAACCCTAAACCCACAAAGCTCCAGGCAACAGCTGGCTGCAGCTTTCAGGGCTATGGTTCTTCATCAGGCGGGTGTCCAGATCCAGCCCCGCTGCCAGGCGTCGGGCGCAAACCGCCTTCCTCTGGGGGGCTCCAAGCCCAACCCCAAGCACAAAAGCTCTGGCTTTGCCTGTTTGTGGCAAAACCTGCAGGACACACAGACACCCTGGTGTCAGTGGTTAACTCTGCTTCTCAGACTCAAAATGATATTCAGATGTGAGCAACGTCTGTGTCCCCACGCAATCGTTGGGGTGCCCCTGCTGCAGGGCTCGGTACTCGGCTGTTGCACAGGTGGTCCTGATGCCGGCTCAGGGCTGAGCACCAGGGGCTCTGGCTGCTCCATTTCTAAAACACAACCAAGATGACAGCCTGAATGAAATGCTTGAGGGATGCAGGGACTGTGCCACTGCTGGGAACGTGAGCTGAGCCTGCACAGTTCGCACGGGAGTGGATTTAATGCAGGACACATAATTTATATGATTATCTTATAATATTAGCCAAACAGTTAAATGCAGAAGAGTGCTGATCTGTCCACACACTAGAGACCCAAAGAATCCAGCTAAGGGCCTGGATCCCATGGCAGTGTCCTGCATAAGTCCAGCTAAAGATCTAGAGCCTGTGGCAATGTCCTGCATAAGTCTAGTTGAAGACCCAGAGCCCACGACAATGTCTCACGCAAGTCTGTATCAAGGATCTGTGCTGGGAATGCCCAAGGGTCAGTGGTGAAAGTAAGTCTTGACCAGTGGGATGAAGGATCTGTGCCAGCAGGCTGAGGGATCTGCACTGGAGCCAGGAAGTGATGCTCAAGGTAAGAACTGGAGCTCTCCCAACAAGTACCACAGCCATCCTCAGCAACAGCGAGGATCCAAGCTCCTCCAATGATGAAAACAGCTGAGTTCATATCAGGAACACCAGCGGGACAAGCTTTTCCAGGAGAATTAACAGCACAACATCTTCCCCTCCAGTTCTCCTTTTATGCCATTGGCAGCAATCCCCAGGCAGGCCTTCCCTTCCACACCCAGAACCATGCTGAGTCAGTTCGGCTGTGTGTGACACACTGACCGTTAGTTATCCATGGGCCCCTCTGCAGGAAGCTGCTCCACAGGACTGCCCACCTCTGCTGCTTCACACAGCTGCACAGAGCCTCACGGAACTCAGTTGTCCTTTACAGTCCACCCTGCTCCCCGCAAAGAGGGGGAGCCCATGCCCGCCCCCTTGTCTGTCTGGCATCCCCACTCTCACTGAGCCGAGCACCAGCTCCAGTCTTGGCCCTCCCTGGCCCAACAGCCCTGCCCACGTCTGCAGGCCACTCTGGCCCCCACAACTTCTATCATCAGGAGCACCCTCTTCACTTCCCCCCCATTTCTTTGCTTTTAACTTCTAATTGCCTTAGTTGTTGTCAATATGCACAGGCCATGGTGTGGTCCCTTGGCACATGTGTACCAAGTACAGTGATCAAGCAGGGGCAGTCAGCATGTCCACCTCCTGACACCTCCCTGGCTCCTCTCTCTAGTTCTTCATAAAATACATAATAATTTTTGTAAACTACATTCACGCTCTTGGGCTACAGAAACTAGAATTCTCTCACAGGGTCCCATGCTGTGCTGCCCGAAGCCCAGCCGCCTGCCCCCTGCCCCTGCCCTTCCCAGCCCATGGTGACTGCGGCTCTGCCTCTGATTCTAGAAACCGGCAAACTCAGCTCACACAGGAGCAAGCCATGTGTACTTACCTTCCTGCGCCTGGCTGGCTTCCCCGGACGCCTTTACCCATGCTGTCCACAAATGGTTGAGGTCCTGTCCTCTCTGGCCGAATATACCCGAGATCTCAACTTGCAGAGAGAAAAAGCTGACCTCCATTCCAGTTTCAGAGGCTGCAGGCCAGGGTCAGTGGCCACGGGCTCTGGGCTCTCCTGGGAGCCAAGTGTCGATGGCAGGAGCACATGGCAAACTGCTCCCCACAGGCCAGGAGGCAGAGGGACTGAGGCCCCCAATCCACTTCCGGGGTACACTAGCAACATCCTGGGGTCTTCTGAGAGGTCCCAGCACCCGCCCACAGCACCAGCTAGGGCCCGGCCTTCTGCATGCAGCACAGGGTCCCTCCAGCACCCAAGCCACGGCACCCGCTCACTCATCAGTGGACACCAGGTGGGCGCCTCATCCTCCCTGCTGTGAGCAGCACGGTGGCAGGCTCTGCTCTATGGATTCTGTCTCCTTTGTGGATGTGTCCAGGTGTGGAGTCACTGGCCACAGGTGAGTTCTCGTCTTAGTTTTTGAAGAAACTCTGAATGTTTTCCATGAAGACTGCAGGAAATTACATTCCCACTGACAGCATATAAGTACCTTGTCTGACAGCCTCACCAGCACTTACTTTTTTTAGTAGTGGCCTGGCTTGATTGGATTCAGTTTGCTCAGGCTAAGACTTTGCATGCTGTGGGGAACAGGAGTGGTGGAGGTGGACACCTTGTCCTGTTCCAGATCTCAGAGGGATCATTTAACCTCTCTGCACCATCACCAGGGCGAAACTGGCTGTGGTTTGTCATAAATACTGGTTAGGGTTTCTATCTGATGTCCCCAAAGTCTCACATACCACAGATGGGGCTGGGAAGGGCCTGGGCCATGGCGTGTGGTGCTCTTAGTGGACTGGTCCACCAATGAGTTTACAGTTGACTGTGCTGTTGGGAGGCGGAGCCTGGTGGAGGAGGTGGTTTCTGGGGGTGTGGCCTGGAAGGTCTCTCTCCCTCCTCCTCCCTTGATCTCTCTGCTTCCCTCTGCCAGGCTGTGAGCTCTCTTCCCTGATGCCCCTCCACCATGCCCCTTGCCTTGGAGCCAGCCAACTATGGACTGAACCTCTGCAGACAGTGAGCAAAAATAAACCTCTCCTCCTGAGTTGTGGGTGCAGGTACTGTTTCTTAGCAAGGAGAAAGTAACGAAGACAATACCCCTTACTGTGTTAGAGTATATTCCTCTGAGACCTGATTTGTTGGGGGTGCTTATCATGAAGGTTACTGAATTTTATTGAACACTTTTCTGCACCTGTTTTGATGATGTCTGGGTTTTGTCTTTTCTTCTGTTGATAAACTGCATTACATTTACTAATTTCCATATGTTGAAGCACTCCTGTCTTTGGTGTAAATCCTACTTGGCCATGGCATGTGCTCTTTCCCAGGTGCTGTGTGTCTGGTTAGCTAATACGTTGTTGAGAATTTTTGCATCTGTGTTCATCAGGGATATTGATCTATATTTTTGTTCTGTTTTGTGTTTTGTTTTGTATTGTTTTGCATCCCTGCTAGTTCTGGCATCAGGGTAATCCTGGCCTTGTGAGATGAGTTTGGAAGGATTCCCTCTCTTTCAATTTTTTGGAATAGTTTAAGAGGAATTGGTGTTAGCTCTTCTTTAAAAGTTTGGTAAAATTTATCAGTGAGGCTGTCTGGTCCTGTCTAGTCCTGAGCTTTTCTTTTTTGCGAGACTTGCTGCAGACTTACTCTCATTACTTACTAGTGGTCTGTTGCAGTTTTCCACGTCTTTGTGACTCAATTGCAGGTTACACATGTCCAGAAACTCACTGGTTTCCTTTTGGTTTTCCATTGTAGTTCAGAGTTGTCCGTAACAGCCCTAAGGATTCTTGTCTTTACGTGATATTAGTTATGTCTGATGTTACTAGATTGTCTCTTTTTTGATTAGCCTAGCTGAAGTTTCCCAATTTTATCTTTTTGAAGAAAAACCTTTCATGTTGTTGACCTTTAATATTTTTAAGCCTCTATTTAGTTTATCGCTGCTTCAATCTTTGTGAGTTTTCCTTTCACCAGTTTTGGGAATGGTTTGTTTTGCATTTCTAGTTCCTTAAATTTCATTACCAGTTATTTATCTGAAATTTTCCCTTTTTGCTTATGAGGGGCTTACTGCTCCAGACTTCCCTCTTAGCGCTCCTTTGCTGTATCGCATAGATTTTGGTACCTTGCGTCACTTTTTGTTTCGAGAATTTAATTTCCCTTTTGATTTGTTGGCCCGCTGGTCGTTCGTTGCTAACGGCCAGTCTTGCACATGCTGTCTCGAGGACCTCCTCCTGCAGACCTGCAGCCACACCGGCTCTGTCCTGTCCTGGTGGGGGCGGTGCTGCCCACCCCAGAGCTTACTTGGCCGCCACCCATCCTGGCCACCGCAGGTAGGGGCCTGGCTGCAGGCTGTGTGTGGATCTCAGGATGCAAGCCGCCTTAGGCAAAGCATGCCAGGGTTTGGGCTGTGGCTCCTGACGGCTGTGTCCTCGAGGTGGTGCCCTCTGGGCCTGTGTGTCTGGGGGAACTGCCAGGCAGCCAGGGCCCACAAGGCCTGCGTGACAGGCCTGACACAGCGTCAGTACCTTCCGTAGAGGGCCAGGCAAACCGGCATCTGAAGCTCAGCCCTGGACAACTGGAGCCCAGGCGATGGGCTCTGCCTGCACACAGGGTGGGAGCCACGTCACAGCCCTAGCACAGTCCCACTCCAGTGACCTCAGACGTGGAAATGCCATTGTCCACACACAGGGGGAAGGGGTCGAGAGGGTCTCATGCGGCTGCACAGCCGACTCTCGAATCATGGAATTTGACTCGTGATTCAACACACCCTGGGTGGCTGGTTCCCACGCCACACAGCTCTGGGTGCACGTGACTTCAAGCCCCCTTTCCCCTTCAGAATCCATGTGTGCCCTGAATGCAGTCAAACAGCTGCTGCATGAAAGAAAATTTGAGTCTACAAAGCTGAAGCAGGCAGGCCCAGAAGATGCTCTGTAAAAAGACATCACTTTTTAGGCAGCGGATTATTTGTAAGATGCCTGGCAGCTGACAATCCCAGCAGGCTTCTCTGTGAGTGCAGGGCGATGCTCCCCTGGCAGCCTCTGGGTGCTGGAGCTCTGGGAGGGGCTGCCGGGACCTGACCCCATGTGGCCACTGGCAGAGTTTCCACAGCCTGAGAGTTCCTGGCCAGCACCTCAAATCGAGGCAACCCCAGGTTCTGCCTCCTGGAGCCAGAAGTGACAGCGGGGAGCTGAAGGGCAGCCGTGAAGAGTGAAGTGGCAAGGTCCAGAGAACAACGGGCGAAACCGCAGGGGCTGCGGACACCCCCACCACAGCGGGTGCTGCGGGTCCGTCCTCCCCACGGGGACACGCGGGCCTCACAGGGGTCACACCAGCATAGGCTTCCAACATGGTTATCACCACAGCCACTGCCCGAGCTCACTTTGTTACTGTGAGCCCGGTGCCAGGGCTGGAGACACACAGGTGCATGCAGGTGGGGCATTTAAGGAGTACAAGGCTGTCCAGGCTGCCAGGTTGAACACTTGGGTCTGGAGACCCGGGAAGAGTCCCCGAGGCAGCTGAGGGACAGTGCACAGGCAGAGGCACTCTTGTTTGGAAGAACCTCCACCTTTTTTAAAAATGGTACTGGGGACTGAACCCAAGGCCTTCAGACTGAGCTGCATCCCTGGCCCTTTTTATTTATTTTAGACAGGATCTTGCCAAGTCGCTAGCTTGCCTAGGCTGGGCTAGAACTCGCGATCTTCTGCCTCAGTCTCCCAGAGCAGTGGGATTATAGATGGTGCAACACCGTATGACTTGTCTTTTCATAAAACCCTCAACAGACAAGACAAGCCTGGCTCCCATAGGGAGAGGCGCCTGCTTTGCCCAAAGACCACTGGACTAAATGTTAATCTTGTGTTTAGAACACCTCCCCCACACCCACCAGTGTTTGGCCAAACACCAAGACCACAGCTTCACCATGTCAGCACATGAGACAACGCTCACATCACCTGCTGCCCTCGCCACAGGACAGGACACAGGTCCCAGGGATGGCGGGGGCAACTGGGCTCAGGCCTCAGCCCTGGGCCTGCACTGCCTCCACGAGGCTGCTCTGAGAGCACCACCTGCCGGTTCAGGCAGCAAGCAGTCACAGTGGCAGGATGGCCAGCAGGTGGCCACCGTGCACGCAGTCCATGGTGGCAAGAGGGGGTGACCGCCTTGCCACCTGCGCTGGCCCTGAGGGGCTTTGTGGGAGAGCCAACCCTCACTTCGGAGGCTGAATGTCATGGCTGAAGCTGCTCTTGACTTCAGAGATGACCTCCCCTGGGCCCAGACGCTGCCGCAAATGTGGCAGAAAAGGAACTGCCTGGGACAGCAACCTGAGGCCCCTGCTGATTCTTTAAACCCACAGTGAGGGTGAGACCCGTGTCCCCTGTGTAAGGCAGATATACATGCAGTGGGGACAAAGACAGGTGCGGTCCTATCTGTGACTCAGGCTGATCCCCCGCCCCAGCCTCCAAAGGGCAAGGACTCTGGTGTCACCACAGCCAGGGCCTTCGCCCAGGCTCCAGGAACAAACTGGGTGGAAGAGGCTGGGGTGTCACAGAGCCACCAGGGCTGTCACAGAGCCAGGACCGCAGGCTCCCAGGCCCCACCCAGCTGCCTGTCCACTGCGTGACTTGTTTTCTTCCAAGGCGGTCAGGGGCTTAGAAGTGGCTTCTGCTAACAACAGTGACTCTTGGCCTGCGGGTGCCAGTGGGTGACCGAGCAGGACACAGCTGGGCATCTCTGCCCCACCCCACTATGTCCCTGACCAGCTGGACATGGCCAGGGCCCCACTCAGCTCTGCGCCCAGCCTTCACTGTTAGGGGCGGCTGTCACACACGGGACACAAGCGACCTCCAACTGAGGACCGAGAGAGACCACAGGGACTTAGCAGCTGGCTCAAGACATCTCGCTCAGCCTGCGCTGGGCGCCTGGAGCTGCCTGTCACTGACCCAAACCCGCGTCACTTGGAGTCCAATAGAGCTCGGTCGAGGACGAAGTTTCTCAGCAGGGAACTAGGGCAGTGATCAAGCAGAGCCGCCCTCCCTGCCCTCCTACCTGGCGCCCATGGCACTTCCAGGTCTCCAAGGACCCTGCTGGGATCCTGATTGCCTCACTTGCGGCCCGTGGTATCCTGGCGCAGGAATTCCCCCATCCCACATCCGGAGTGTGGAGGCAGATGTCCAATGGCAGCATCTTCCTGCTCCACAAGACAGAAAACCCACGGACCAAGGTCCCTGCCCACCTCCGTGTCCCCCTGTGCACCCCATACCGAGACGGACAGGACTCCACGCCATCGCGCTCAGTGACCACTGTCACAGCAATGCTCCCAGGCAGTCTCGGTCCCTGTGGGGCCCTGGTGTCCCTCCCAGTCTTTGTCCCCCTCATCCCTGCCCTGAGCAAGGGCTGCACTTGGCGCCTGCATCCTACCAGCAGTTGTGACTACAGGGAGGGGACCTGGCCCATGCAGTAGGGCTGCCCTGGACACCCTCTTCTGCCACTTCTCTGACAGAAGGCAGCCTCCGGCTTTCTTCCCTTTGGGAGACCCATACCACAGGCCCTGAGAGCCGGGGAGGCGGGTGGAAACTGCAGGCCTGGGATAGATCCTCCTCCTCTGCCCGGGGCCTCAACCGGCACCACTGCATGCTCCTCAGGGGACCTGGGACACTGCC
Source organism: Chinchilla lanigera (assembly GCF_000276665.1). Lineage (NCBI taxonomy): Eukaryota > Metazoa > Chordata > Mammalia > Rodentia > Chinchillidae > Chinchilla > Chinchilla lanigera. The sequence continues at coordinate 1,033,789 of NW_004955404.1, read as the reverse complement.
TGGCTCCTGACTCTCAGAAACGCTGCTGCCACCTGTTTTCTGTCTGCCGTGACTGTTAGGGTGGTTTGCCACAAAGAACGTGGGCCAGTGGATGTCCTGGGCCAAGGGTGGGAATCCACGGCAGGGACCAGATCCCCCTGCCCACACACAGAGCCCGTGCACCCGGCCCCTCTGTCCCTGGAGCCCACACTGACTTGATCCTAAGCAGAACAGGGAGCAGCAGGCCCAGGGCAGGGGCCGTGGTGCTCCCGGGACTGCAGCATGGGGCCCCAGCTCCGAGCCGGAGCCTCCTGTGCTCAGGCTGTGGATCCACCCTTCACCCCGCCATTCAGGGCTAGAAGCAAATGCCCACACCGCTGCCCAGCTATGGCCAGAATGTGTGGGATGGAGCAGAGCAGGTGCGGGGACCCAGCACTAAACCCTGGGGCTACCCCCAGACACACCCCCTCTGCACTGCACTTGCCACAGTCCTAGGACCTGGCTGTGGGGGCCAAGCCAGTGGCTCAAGGGTGCCCTCCAAGCAGAGGGCACAGGAGAGAAGCCAAGGGCACCATGCCTACCACCTGCTGCAGGGTGGGAGTTTAGCAGTTGGAGGGCTTCAAGGTGGTTCACGCCCTTCCCAGGTGAGCTGGGAGCTGTGGACAGTCAGGAGCAGCTGGAGCTGGACAGGCTCAGGGCACTGGGCCACGGTGGCCAGGGGAGAGGCTGGCGGTCCTCACTCACAGTCTCACCACCCACTGTGCTCCAGGCTGCTGGTCTCCGTTCTTCAAAGCGGACGCTGGCTTCCCACTGCACAGCCACCTTGGAGGATGCTCCAACACTCAACTCTGGGGGAGAGGCGGTGTCTTCCCCCACAGTCAGGGCTGCTGTCCTGTCACGCAAATCACAGTGTGTGCAGGGCTGTTGGCTACCGCAGGAGGACAAGCTGTCACCACCAGCGATGAGGACACGCTGGGCACTAGTCCCTGAGATTTCCAGGAAGGGACATACTCAACATCATCTCACTTTGAACACCCTGGCAGGCTTCTGGACGTGAATTCCTGGGGGTCAGTGAGCTAAAAGGATCCAGTACACCCTCTCTGGATGTACCCAGCGTCCAGGTGGCCCACCATGGCCCAGGTCAGCGGGCCTTTGTCCAGGTCTTCAGGAGCCCACCTGCCCTCACCACCTAGAGCACGGAAGAGTACCTTCCCCAGGATCCCAGGCCATCGACACAGTGCAGAAGCAGGACCCACACACCCCAAGAACAAGCCACACTCTGCCTCCCACCCACCAAGGCTGGGACACTGGGTCCCCTGTCCTCATGCAGTCACCATGCTACCCTCGGCCTCCTTCCAGTAGGGCAGCCCCATGGCGACCCAGGCTGACCCTGTCCCCTTCAGCTGTCCCTCCACTCTCCCAAACCCTGATGACACACTTGCATGGCCACAGTGACAGTGCACCCTTCAACCCTACCCCTTGCAGGAGTGGTGCCCACTGCTCCTGCCCAGGAGGTGCGATCATTCTGTGACCTCAAATGAGTTCCCAGACCTCAGGGCTGTGGACCACAGAAGCAAAGTTTCAAAAGGAAACCCTAAGTTACACTGTCTGTGGTGGATTAACTAATGGTCAACTTGGAACACCCAGCCTACCTCAGGATTGTTGCCTACAGCATAAAGAACTGCAGGGAGAGATGGTGCACTGCTGATTCTCCCAGAGAAGCTTGCCATGCTGGTTTTCCTGATATGAGCTAAACTGTTGTCAGAGGAGTCTGGATCCTCGCTATCACTGCGGGTGGCTGCAGTTCTCTTCAGGGATCTCTGGTCCTTACCTTGAGCGCTGTTTCCTGGCCCTAGCACAGATCCTTCATCCCACTGCCACAGACTTTCCAGCTTCCACCACTGACCTTTGGGCCTTCCTAGTGCAGATCCGTGAAACAGGCTTGCATGAAACATCGTTGTGGGCGCCAGGCCTCCAGCTGGACTCGAGGAGGACATTGCCCATGGACTTTAGGTCTCCAACGGGACTCGTGCACAACACTGCCACAGGATTCAGGCCCTCAGCTGGATGCTTTGGGTTTCTAGTGTGTGGACAGATTGCTTGCACTCTTCTGCATTTGATTCTTTCAGTACTATAAAATAATCCTGTAAAATAAAGTGTCCTGTACTAAATCCATTTCCTTGTGAACCCTGACTATAGCACTGTCTGTGTGTCCAGCTGTCAAAAATGGTTGGTTTCTACTGACCCATGCATTGCAGATGTCTGTTCCATGTGGACCACAGCTGGTTTCCCCAGGTGCAGCTCCTGTCCAGCCTACAGGACCGCACAGGTGTGCAGCCCAAGCCTCACCGAGGTGGTGCAGACCCTCACACCACAGCACACTCACCTGTGGGTCATGCCCACCCCTCATGGGCACAGGCCTGGGCACCCAAGCCTGCCCTCTACCTGGGCCGCAGCTAGCTGGGTGCCCAGGCGGGGAGCCCAGGGGCCTACACACCCCAAGGGGCCCCTACAGCCAGTGCAAGCAGTGCCCATCCAGCCAGGAAGACAGCCCCTCGGTCCTCCCCGACCCACAAGCCTCACTGTGTCTTCATTAAAACCGCAAACCAGGCGCAGAGGCAGGGGAACAGATTTATTTCCCTCCACTAAGAGACACCTGGAAGCACGTCTGCAGAACAATATCCATAATCATGCAGCCGCATTTCCATACCACTTCACTCAATTTTCCAGAGAGCAGGGTGTATTTTCAGGGCACGGGGATCTTTGTGTGATTTTCACTTCCTCTCCTGCGCGCCTACCCTGGGCTCCACAGCATGGACTGCATCTTGTCAGCTTGGCTTCTAGGAGGGGTAGTGCCCAAAACTGGGTGCCTGGGGGGCAGCAGACACTGGGGGCACGGGCAGGGCCCAGGAGTCGCATTGCAAGGAGAGGCATGGACACCACCCAGACCCCAAGCAGCCACCAGCTGGGCACCCCCGCAGGTCACAGCCCAAGCACAGTAGCCCGTGGGCAGGGCAGAGGGGCTTTCATGCCCACAGCCTGCTCTGCCCCGACACGGGTGACCTGACGAGGGACACCTCCAGGCAGCTGTCAGGTCAGACTGTGGGCAGTGCCACTGGAGTTGTGTTGGGAATCAGCCCCGCTGTCGTGAAGTCCTGACTTCTGGACGACCCTGGCACTGGGAAACTGTGGGGACTCCAGGTCCCTACTTCAGGGGCCCCAGGACCGTAGGTCCTCCGAGACACACAGCTGGGCACTGACCCCCCACTTCTCAGGTCTTCAGGCAGATCTCCACCCCAGCTTGGGACACACAGTGCCTAGAGGCCTTGCAGCCCAGCTCCAGGAGATGGTACGGCCGCCTGGCCATGCAGACTGGGGACAGAAGCTCCGGATGACATCTGTGTGTCCTCATCCAGCTGTGTTGCCCGGGGTGATGTGCAGAGCCTTCGGAGTCCATAAGGAGGCGAGAGGCCAACAAGGCGCAGCAAGGAGGGTACAGCTGGTCAGCAGCTGCGCTGTGGAGGACTCAGCCTGACCAAGGCACACAGCACTCACCCACGCTGCCCACAACTCCAGGCCACCGTGCCTCCTGCACACCCGGCACACTGGTGAGCTCAGCCCTTCCCGCCCCAGCCACTTGCAGTTTCCTGGGCACAGTGCAGGCTGTCAGTGCTGTTTAGCTTGTTACTCTGGAGACAGAGGTCAGCTGAAACTCGTATTTGATGAGGAACTTCATACGTGTACATAGACTTTAACAGCTCCCTTCTCTGAAAGATATGCAGCTGGCTGCTTTGAAGTCTGTGTTCTTAGCCACTTCATGTTGCCCTGAGAACACCAACTGCCACTGGACTGGCCCACAAGGTTGGCTTTGACGCCCAGCCTCACTTGGTCCTCCCATGGCGGGGGCCTGGGGAGTGTCCAGCTGCCTGGAGCCCACAGACGCCATAGGTCTGCATGGTGCCCACACACAAGCACACACATACACACACACACACACAGGGGTGGCTGACCCACAGGGACCCTGGATGCCCCTCCAGGGTGACCCTGTACACCACCCAGAGCCCAAGGTCCAGCATCACCAGCTGTGGCCTCACTGCAAGGTCAGCCCCCCACAGGCAGCTGCACACACGGCAGGGACTCCTTGCAAGTCTCCCTGCCTCCTCCCCACCTCAATAAGACCCCAGTGAACGACAATTACGGCTGCCCAGGCATCCATGCCCAGGCACCCAGGACCCCTCCTGGGCCACAGAGGTGGCAGGAGGTGGGACATGCCCACGCTGACACACAGGTATTGGGCTGAGGCTATGCCATGCCACGCCGCCTCGGGCTTCCTGTCCGTGTCTCCAGCAGCCCTGGCCTGGAAGGGTCTGGTAGCCAGTCAAGGAGGGAAAGGGTTCCAACTAGACAGGACAGGAGAGGGAGGTGGCAGAGGCAACCCAGCATGGGGCCTCAGGAGCACAGAAACTGCCCCCAGATGTGTCCAACCTGGACATGCATCTCTGCACCCAGGAGACGGGGCTCTGAGGACTGAGCCAGCTCAGTGAGCCACAGCCCACACCAAGGCCGTGCAACGGACTGGACAGCGCCTGCTACGGCGGCTCTGCTGACCTCCCACAACCTCACTGCCCTGCCCTCCCTGCATGCATCGAGCTCTCACCAGGCCGGGGCCGAGGCTCCTCCACCTCCCGGAATTCCTCTCATCAGTCTCTTGTACATCTAGTTCCACCTTCTCTGCTTCCAGAAGGACACAGACTTGAAAGGACTGGCAGACTAGCCAGTGCACCACAGGGTAATGCTAGATTATCTGGCAAGTCTTTTGGATATAAAATCCATAGGTAAAAATTAGTCACATTTCTGTGTATCAGCAACAAATAGAAAATTATAAAGATGTCATTCACCTTAATGCTAAAAAAAAGAAACTCAGCACTAAATGTAATGAAATTCACACAACACTAACACGGAGAAACTTACAGAACTCCGAAAGACATTAAGGAAGACCTAGGCAAAAACAGAATTACTGCGCCCACGGACTAAAAGAATATATAAATACAGGGCCTTTCTAAAACAATTTTAGACAGTGCTGCCCTGGTTCACGAACTGAATTCATTCCATGGCTGTGGTCATGTTCGTCACCCAATGCAGAGCTCACAACAAACAGAAGCAATATTTTGCTAAGTGCTTCTGTTTAGGAAGCAAATTGTTCACACACAGAAGCACTGGTGAACCAAGGTATTATTACAACCTTCTCATCCTTTTAAATAGAACTGGGTTTTAGAGCTGCTAAGAGAGAAAAAGGACACAAAGAGCCAGTGTACCCTCCCCAGGGACTGAACAAGGGCCTCAAACCTGAGCTCCGCTCCAGTCCACCCGTGTGCTCCTGAGTCAGCCTGCAGCTCTCTTCCAAAGAGCTGCCAGAAGATATCACAGAACCACGGGGACCAGGACACTTCTGTATCAACTTGGGGGGAGACAAGCAGATCCACAGGACAAAGCACACACGCAGACCACAGGCCCTTGCTCCCAACACAGCCATCTGGACCGAGCTTCTCAACGTCTGCTCTCTGCAAACTGGACACCCTTCTGAAAACTTGGTGCAGCTGGCTCTGCCTCACACTGTGTTAAATTTAATTCCAAGCTGATTAAAAACAAGACATGAGAGGCCAAGTGCTTCATGATCTTTGGAGTGAGAGGAGAAGTCTGCAGGGATCTGCTGTGGGGCCGTATCTCAGGCCTCTACCAGCCTCAGCAGGACACGACGCAAGCAGCAGCCAGGTGCGCGCCCTCTAACAGACATAACCACTACAGCCTGGCCACCGGGGCATGGTTGGACCCACACGCAGCTTGCACACCCCAAAGCCAGGGATTTCGGGCCTGGCTCTTGTGGCACAGAATGCTCTTGCCCAGGCTGTGCAACTTTGGGGTGGGCGGTGCCCCCTGCTAGTGTCTGTGTCAGGGGACACACCTTCCACAGGGACTCAGGGTCACGAGGCTGTGCGTCCCTTGGGTGGTCCCACAGAGAGGGCTTCTCCAGTCTCTAAGGCAAGATTAGGAGGGACAGGAACACTCCTGAGCAAGGAGCCAGGCGGAACCTCTCCTGCAGGGACCATGTGCCTGCCCTGTCCATCCTCGCCCCATCCTGACCCCACCTGCCAGGCCAGGCTTGCTCCGAGGTTCCCTCTGGGGACAACTCCCAGGCCCAGGTGGTTTCCCCTGGGACACTTCATGGAGTGGCTCCTGCCAAGGACAAACCCCTGCAGCAACACTTCGAACCAAACAAGACAAGCAGGTCCTGTGTGCAGACTCACTTAGGGAGATTACCTGTATGCCGTGATTTTGGGGAAGACTCGGTAGAGAAGCCTACTTCAAATTCCCAACTTTATGAAATTTTGTACTAAAATTAAATACATTTATACTCTCAGATGGCTGAAAGGGCACAGCAGGGCCATAGGCGGGGCTCCTCTCAGTGCCACATGTAAAGCCGCCCACACGTGACACGGCTTCCCAGCCAACACTGCAGCACAGGACAGCAAACCTGGGCTGATCCAGCTGTCTCCTCAGACTAGTCAGGAAACAGCACTGCGTCTGAAAGATAGTTGTTTTAATTTTCTAAGTTTACACTATGTAACATAAAAAAAGTCAGATTTAGGTGACCTGATATGACATTTTCCTCTTACAAAAAACAATCCCCCCCCCTATGGTCAGTAGTCTATAAATATTTACAGTGAAAAAATAGGCAAAGAAAAAGGAAATCTTCATTATCCAAGTGGATTTCTTTCCAGTGCTTGTACAAATCTGAGAGTAAAATCCTCCGTTCACTCTCGAGTCTGCTGGACTTACGCACCGCTCCGGCAACGGCTTCGAGGCCCAGGCTGCCACTTAGTCCTGTCTGTTCGAGACCGCTCCTGCTTTTTTTGTACTGCTTTGGAAGTCACATGAAACAGTACATATGAAGATGTAAACTTCGGAAGAAGAGAAAGAGCGAGCAAGCACGTGAAGGTGGTGCATACAGATACAAGTGCTCTCAGGTGAGTATTTCACAACACAAAAACCAAAATAAAATGCTCTGTGTTCTCTGAGCAGGGACACCTTGCTTCAGTTTAGCTTTATTATGGTAACAAAAGCTGTCTCTAAAGAGGGCTTTGTTCTGAACGAACACGCTGCCTGGCCCCTGCGCCACCCTGGGGAACAAAGCCCCACGCTGTGGCATCTCACACTGACTGTGGCAGGGAAGCCTGACCAGCGGGAGCAGCTGCTTATCTCAGCCACATCGCCTAATTCAGCTCTGGTGGACGTGGCTGACTCTAACCTACTGAACACCATGCCACTGATGGACACCGTGGACCTTGAGCAGAGGTGGCCACCAGTGGCAGCTGGCCCTATGCACCTTGGGAGCTGGTGGCTGGTGATGAGTCACATGGCCTTCATGTGTGGGATATGCGCCGCCCCCTAGAGCCCAGAGACACACGGAGCCTGGGCTCCCTGGCCTTGTAGTGTTCATTGAAGTCCAGCCTGAAGCTGAGGAACCGGAGACTTTCGTCGGAGCTGGTCGTCAGTAACACCAGGAACTGCTGCACAATGCCCTGAAAGGAACCACAGGGGACAGTCATCACCAACAGGAAGCTCCAGAATGGCCTCTGGACCCTGCTGGCCTCCTCCTCTGAGCACCGACCTCCCGGACACCCACCAGTGTCCAGAAGCAGAGTGGGGACCAGGAGATCACACAGCCCCTCTGGCACATCACATGGAGTTACGTTCTCACCAATACAAATCAGCAGTGCACATCTTTTATTTCACACCACCTAACCAGTGGATTTTTCCTTTTGCCCTTAAGGAAGCAAAAAGCAACAGGCCTTAAAGCCTCCAGTACAAAACCCAGGGCTGCGTTTCTCACCTGCCCCATGATTTACGAAGTGGATTCCTCACAGGGTCTGGGGTCCCCTCACTGTTGGGCCTTTGTGCACAGGACAAGCAGACACTCATTTCCTGAGCTCTATCAGGAGTCCAGGCCCTGTGGCTCCTGCAGCCTGGGAGAAGCTGCTGGCAGAGAGGGGTACCTGAGCCAAGTCCCCTCCTAGGTCACAGGAGACTGGGCAGGACAGGAGCGGAGCTCACACTCGGCACCCTGCCCGGCACAGGGCAGACCGCAATGTGCTGTGCCCATTTGTCACTCCAGGTGATGGCAGACGAAAGTCCCTACAAACTACTGCCAAAAATGCAGCCTATTTCCGGTAAGACAGGAAACTGAATCGTGATGACCTGTGAAGCTGACTCCCAGTAAACCCGAGGACCGGCTGGGACTGAGCAGCCGGGACAAGCCACACTCTCACCCTGCCCACTGCAGCTCGCTGAGAGCAGAGGAACTTGGCTGTGAGGAAAGAGACCCGGAAGGTAACAGCTTCCAAAGGAAATGAAGATGGCCACGTGGCAGAACAGGGGGCGGAGGGGAGGGGACGACACCCTGATTAACCTGCTCTCCAAGACGTGGCCACACCCCCCGGGCACCCTGTAACCCTAAACCCGAGTGCCAGGTTTCCGGAACAGGCACAGCACACGCCACTGCCAGCCAGGCCCATGCCCAGGACGGGCACCCAGCCCCTGGAGGACTACCGTGTCCCTGGAGGCCCTGGGGCTCTCGTCTACACCGTGGGGCTACCAGCCCCATTCCAGCGTGACAGCGGCCTCGGTCACAGCAACGGCAAAGTGGCCGCACTCCTGCACGCACCTGGTAGAAGTGTGTCAAGATCCGCAGCTGGGAACACATTTTGGGTATGGATTCTTGAAATTCTTGAACCCTCCTGTTCTCCTCCTCCTCCTCTGCGGCCGTCACTCCCCACTGGCCCTGGAGAATCAAAAACACCAACTAAATTTTCTCACAATTCACTGTTTTTAGTAACTACAGCAATACACTGTATAATACACAGCAATGATGGGATTCAGCCTAAGCTACCAGACTTCTACACAAATAAACAGCCTTGTATCTTCCCGTCATCTTGGACACATCTTTTATTCAGGCAAAATAACTGTTTATGTATTTAGACCATACATGAAATGGAGTCAGAGCCAGCATGCTTGTGGTCCCAGCACTCTGGAGGCTGAGGCAGAAGGATCCCAAGTTTGAGCCCAGCCTGAGGAACTTACTGGGAACCCTCTCAAAAAACAAAGAGAGAAAGTGCAGGGGTTAAATTCCCTGAAGTACACATACAAGCAGAGTAAGCCGCTGGCACTCGTGTAGCCCTATGTTCTTGTAGCTGGGACAGGGATGCTTCTGACCACTCCCAGAGGGCAGGGGTGGCTTCCTGCACATCTAGCTCCACTTTGAGAGGATTTACCTTCAATCAGCGCCAAGTTCCCCTGGTGCCTTTCCAGGCATCCCACACAGAGCTATTCAGAATCAGAGTTATTCTCCTCTGAACAGTTAACACAGTGAATTATGTTACTAGACTTCCAGAACCTCTACATTCCTGAGATGAGTCCTAGTCATCATAAACTGTTCTTCTAATTTCTGCTCAGTTTTATTCACTCACATGTGACCTAAACTTTTCCACCGTATCTCTAATCCGGGCTGTCCTTCCTCTCTGAGTTTTAGCACTAGGCATTGCCCGCTTCCTGAGCCACCCATCACGCCCGCTCAGCCTCAGCCTCCGTACGTGTGTGTTTTCCTGGGGATTAAACCACAGGCCTTCACACTGAGCTACATCCCTAGCCCCTCCCCACTTTTTTTTTCATTTTGAATCAGGGTCCTGCTAAGCAGCCTAAGCTGGGCTTGAATTTGTGATCCTCCTGCCTCAGCCTCCCAGATTGCCAGGATTACAAGGGTGCACCACCATTCCCAGCTTCCTGTGGGGATTTCTAAGGGGGAAAAGAAGCGATAGCTACTTTTCCAGGAACTACCCTGTTACTATATTGCTGGTGACAGAACCAGGACTCTTACTGTAAGATGGCTGAGGGTGTGGGTATGCATATGGCCTAAGAAAAAAGTAACTGCTAATGTGAGAAACCAAGACTTCCAAAGTACAAAATATGTTTAAGGAGTAGAAGCCCTTCAATTGTAAATCTGAACCGGAAATACCATAAATAACTACAGGGGGTTTGAGGAGAAAAGTGGAAAGAATGCAGACAGAGCCGAGAACTGAATGAGAAAGAAGACCCTCTGGGGCAGTGGCCAAGCAGGGAGGAGCCACCGTCCACGGTGGGCTCTCGGGGACCCTGCTGGCCTGGTACTGCCTGTGAACCTCAGAGCTCAAGACCACCTGCAAAGCTCCCTGCCTCCTGAATGTAGACATGCTGCCGGCACAGCTCCAGCCTTCTTTCCTGCAAGTCTGAGTGCAATGGTTGATACACTGCGTCAACCTGAGCAGTCTACAAGCTTAACTAAGTAACTCGGCAGCCCTGGGTAGAGGACATGCCCTCACTGCTCCAGGATGTTCTTCCTTGTGTCAATTTGAGAAGTTTAGAAGTTTAGCTAAGTGAGAAACTATCTTGTAGATAACAATATGTAAAACAACAACCATTGATAACTTCCTACCACTCTGTCTGTAATTTGGTAAGCCCTCCTATTACTATGTTACCCTTCTTTTACTCTTTAAAATTTGTGTATCTCTGTCTTCCTGAGAAACCACTTTGAAGATACCACCATGTATTACAGCAGCCATTGATATTTTCCTACTAATCTGTCCATAGCTCTGTAATGTTTGTATTGTTCCTATGCTATTTCGTAAATGGATGTATGTTTGCTGCTATGTGTTTCCTACAACAACCACTGAGAACAGTCAATGATTATTCAATTGGTCACTCATGTATAACTCTATTTTTCTTTGGAAACCACTTTGAAGATACCAAAGTATAGTACAACAACCATTGATAATAACCTACCACTTTTGTCTGTAGCTCACTATTATTGTCTGTTTTCCTGAGAAACTATCTTGTAGATAACAATATGTAAAACAACAACCATTGATAATTTCCTACCACTTTTCTGTAATTTGGTAAGCTCCCCTATTACTATGTTATCCTTCTTTTACTCTTTAAAATAAAAAAATAGTAATAATAAATAAAAAGAAGTTTAGCTAAGTGAGTCAGCGGAGGTCCAGGGCTCTCACTTTGTAAACATCCTGAGCCTGTAAAGGAGGAGGGCGGGAGTTGGTGTGAATGTTGCAACACCCTGTGGGTGGGGGGCCTGCAACAATATAAGGGAGAAGAGGCTTCCCCTCTTTTGCTCTTGTTGCTTTGCTGTCTTCTGCTGCCTTGGACAGCTGCCCCTCACCGTGCCACCCTGGTTTGGAGCCAGCTGTTTATGGACTGAAACCTCCCAAACTTTAAGCTAGATAACGCTTCCTCCCTCGAAGATCAGGTATTCTGTCTCAGTGACAGCAACACTAAGAGACACACTGAGCAGAATATACCAACAACACTCCCATGCCATGGTCAGGCCCCTCCTCCCGATGCTGACATCTGCTGAAACCACTGCTACCACACAGTGGACCCGGACCCCACGCTCCTCCCACAGTGGGGAACACTGGCTGGTCTGCTGTAGTTTTATGAAGTTCAATGATTCTCCTCAAGAGGAAATTTCCTGGGGCAAGGACAGCTCAAAAGCACCGGCCATAATCGACTCGCTCACAGACTCTGAACGAGCGACACAGGCTCCGTGGAGCGCTCTGGGACCATCTTTCTTGATACCTCACCTCACTTAACCTCTGCCAGTGAGCAACAGTTAGGGCTGAATCTCACGCCTCTGTGACTCAACTCATCCACAGGGGGCTTGGGAAGGCCGGTGAGCCTGTGCACAACCTCCCCAGCTCCACAGCATCGCCACAGAGCCACGCCACAAGGGATAAGCCAGCGACAGCCATGGGACAGGCTCAACTCCTGCTTCTAACACACGTAAGGTCTATGCTCTCAGGACAGCAGACTGCCAGGCCCAACAAGGTCCTCTAACACAAGCTGCCCAGAAACGACACTGAAGCTAAAACTAAACGACCATGTGGTCTGAACGTCTCTGGTCACTCCAACAGTCAATATTTTGAAAAAGTGAGATGGCACATATCACAGTAAATAGAAAGAAACTCCACAGGCAACCACGCTTACTTATCACATCTCCCCAGCCCAAGGCCCTGAGAACACTTGGCAGTGCGATCACCAGGACGCCCTCAGAGTGAGGCCTCAGGGCACAGGGCACAGCGCTGGGCTGGCTCAGAAGCACCAGTACCCACAGAACAGGCATATGGATGCCTGGGGTCCCAACTGTCGTTAACATGCTTGTCTTTACTTGTGTGTGAAAACACGATGGCTGTCAAGGTGACTAAACCTCAGGGCCCCTGTGTAGGTGTGAAGGTGCCCCCACTTGATGGAACATCAACCGGAAAGCTGTGTGCTGCCACATATGAGGACACTGTCAAGGAGCGAGCCTGTCACATTCCTGAAATCGTAAACCACCAATACCAACCGCACCTCCATCTCATGCTGCTTCTTCTTCTCTTCAAACTGCAATCGTCTCTGCAGTTCTTCCAGGGCAGCTCGGTATATTGCGTCTTGAGTGTTCTGAAGTTCAATGATTTGATCGAACACTGCTCTGAGCTGGTTTAAAAGTACCTGAAATAGGAGTATTTTTCATGACTAGACCTTCAACATGCTCCCTAAGTTTTTTAAATGCAGCTTTTCTCATTAGAAAAAGAGTATTTGCAACATGTGGACATGGTCTCTCCCCTCTAAGACTCGAGCTGAAATCTGGTTTCCACAGTAACTCTGCAGCACCCAGGCACCGGGTCCTCGAGGCCCCCACGGAGGATGAAGGGTGTGCTCTGCTCTGGGACTGGTGGGCCCCAGGAGCAGCACCCACTGCCCACTCATGGGGCGCTGCTGGCTCCGCAGCAAGGCTCTGTCCTGCTGTCTCCCAGTCATTCTCACTGAAGTCAAGCGCACACAGTGCCACACACCCCAATTTCCAGCTCCCAGAATCGTGAGGGAAAGCAAACCTCCACTCTATAATCCACCCAGTGCAGTGCACTCCGCTATTGCAGCACAAAGCAGACTAAGACAATGCAGTAAAACGAGACATCAACTCAAATCCTCCAGTATCTGTGAGCTGTTCACACTGTCACACACTTCCTGAACCCTTCCCTGAGCAGCACTACACTGTCATTCTGTCCGTCTACTATGGTCTGCTTTGTCCTCCCAAACGTAAAGGGTTGGAGAGCTGGAACCCAACCGGGCAGTGTGAAGAGGCACTGGACCTTCAAGAAGGCCTGAGTCCTTCTCACGGGAGCACATCCCAAGTCACCAAGGAGGTCAGCTCCTGGCCCCTCTGCGGTGTCCAGCATGAGCTGAAGCAGGGACTAAGCACAGCTAGGCACACTGCTCTTAGGCTTCTAAAACTGTGAGCTCCTGGGACTTTTTATAACCACTGAATCTTGGGTGTTCTGTGATACAGCAAACAATAAAGACTCTGCTGTGACAAGGGCCACAAACAGAGTCTGATGATGTTCTGCTTTCTGTGCAGATCATCACAGTCTTCTGCCCAAATTTCAAAGCCAGAGTAGGCAGCTAAGATAGAACTATGCCAAAAGAATAAGGAAACACCTGTATTTTGTGACAGATCAAAACCAGACATTCTTAGTGAAATATACAAAGCAAATTGAGCAAAGTCTTTTAAAAACCAGCATCACATTTTATACCAGGAAAGGATGGCTTCACAGGGAACGAACTCCTAGGACTGCTAAACCAACCATCGTCACGGCATACATCTCCAGTCCTTAGTAACACCGCAGAGTGTCATCTCTGCTCCCCAACACCACAGCACACGCTTCTGTGCTGCTTATCAATGCCGTGCAGTACTCTCCACACATCTGTGTCGATCCCTCTTCTCATGCGGTGTAAGGCAGAAACAATGGAATCTACAGCACAGAACTGCTCATCTGACTTGAAAATACACAAAGTACCACACACCCATACACATGGTTACACAGCAACACGCAATGGCACAACCAGGGGTGGTATAAGTTAGACCCATCCTCCCCTGACAAAGCCCCCAGGGTCCCTAGCAGAACCGCAGCCTGGGCAGAGCAGCGGCACCCCCTTCACATGAGGACCAGGGCAGGGGTGCCTGTGCTCAAGCTGAGGAAAAGCAGGAGACCCACCATGTAGAAAGAGGAATGAAACTCTCCCTACATGTAAAAATGCCAAGGGAAACGCAGCAGAGCCAAGAAAGAAGAAATGGAAAAGGTCAAAGTGCAGACATGAGCCGTGCTCCAGACCAGCCCATGCTGCAAACAGAGCAGCTGACAGAGCTGTGCCAGAGCCGAACAGCAGGACAACCTCTCGCCCTTGCTGCCCATGGCCAGCCCCCACGCCCAGGCCAGTGAAGACGCCGGAGGTACCACCACCCATGGACACGCTGGCTCCTCTGTTCTAGCGCTCCCTTCAAGTGGGGCTGGCAACACTTGGGTTCAGGGTCCACTCACTAATCCCGGCAGTACCACTGACAGCTGAGCTCATACTGGGTCTTGAGGGAAACAGGACAGAAATGAGCATTTGCTGCAGACTTGCAATCCTTCCAGACGGACTTCCAGCTAATCCAGGGAGACAAAGGGCAGCAAGGTGAGCAGCTCACCTCCCCGCACACTTACCACAGTGGGCTTGGCCCAGCCTGACCGAGAGAGAACTTCCCAGTGGACATGGTGCCCTCCACAAGCAACAGGAACCCGCTGCCCTCAGCAGACAGAGCTGATGGCCAAAGACAATTCAGGACTGGACCTGCAGTCTCCCCTGACACCAGGAGACGGTCCTTGCAGCTTTGACCTCCAACATCCCACCCAGATTCCTTGGGACTACAACCCCAACCCCAAACCCTGTACTTACTTAGCCTCCCCTCCAGATACTCGCAGCTACCTCCCTGTTTCAGCCTGCCTGTACCAAGACAACAGTAAATCCAGTCTTTCCCAGTCTCAGTCTCCAGGTATTTCCTTGCACACTATTATCAGACTCGAGCAAGACAGTGTCAGCCAGTCACAGCAACAACAAAACACAACAGAGCTCAGACTCAGGGTTGGATAGGTGGTGCTGTCCCTAACACCGGGCAACCCTGCATTAATGCCATAAATACATTTCTCAGAAGCTGACTTATCTGTCAGAGAGATCTTATTTTATGACCAAAAAATAAAACAAAAGATTAAGATGGTTCAATTTCTGCGGCTGCCTTGATGTGAACTGATTTAACATGCTTCCCCCTAACGTGGTCATTCTGACTTTGGGAGGAGCCGGAAGTTGCACAGCACCCAGATCCGGTGACTGAGGTGGATGAGGCTCCAGTGTCCATTGGGTGGCGCACGCAGCAAAGCTCACTGTATTTCTGAAGACTCCTCCTAACACACTCAGGCAAGAGGACTTCTCCAGCTAATCCAGAAGGGGCCTGAGAGAAGGGTGTGCTGGAAGGGAGAGTCCGGGAGGAACTCACAGCAGTGTCTTCTGCAACACACTGTACGTTTTTATTAGCCTTGGATTTCTCTAACTTGTTTATCTTATTAGCACGGCCATGTAAAAACAAGTCTTTACCCCTGGAACAAGAGCTAACCGGCTGGGTGCTCACAGATATACTGCTGGAGGACTGGAGCCACAGCCTGCGCTCAGGACTCTCCAAAGAGCTCGCTCCGTGGCAATCGCAACTGCGCCAACCTCCAGCAAGTCAGGACTTCCCGCACCTTGCAGAGAAGGAAAACCTAAATTCGTGCACCAGCTGCCACTCTCAGGCTACCACATCAATGTCTGTGTCAGAACAGCCTCCTTTTTTAGCAAAAATATTACTTAAAATTTATTAGTAATATGTTCACTTAATACATAATTTATTTTATATAATGGCTTTCTTTAAAAAAATATCTGGTGACTTCTGAACAAATCATCACCTTTGGAGTCAACCAAGGCTCACTTGGGAAGGAGGACACTTCTGCAGGCTCCTGCAGGGACGCTGGGGACCCGGTCACAAGCAAACACCCCTGCACAAGGACATGAAGCTTCAGACAGGGTGACATTCTCCCCTGGAGGTGGCTCGTGGAGCTGCTCTTGTTCAAGAGGCAGGAGCTGTGGCTTTCCCTGTCATCAAGCAGGCTACAAGGCATTAGATCTAGTGATTGTCAGTACCTCTGTAAACTACACACACACACACACACACACACACACACACACGCAATACAAATGTCAACTGCTTCAAATGTTAGCAGTAACACCTATATGCTGGTCACTCTGCTGAATGTTTTATGTGACTCACAAACCCACTGAAGAAAGACTGCCGCCGCCACCCCCACCCCCGCCTCTTTCAAAGCACAAGGAGATACATCAGAAGACACCAAGTGGGTCTCAGTAAGCATCAGAGCCTGGGACCTGTCTGATGCTGGCAATTCTACCTAGTGACAGACCCACCTGGCCCATGCACAGCACGGAGGGTGCCTCCGGTGGGAGAGGGGTAAATCTCTGTCCTGTGTCCATCACTCAGCAGCATGCAGAGGATGCACCCCACATCTACCCACGGTTAAGAGGGTTAAAGGCCTGCAAACCACTTACAGACAGACATTTCTTAAATTAGTAACGCTAATCAAATATTTTAACCACTTTTGTGGTCATCTCAATGTATTTATAAAGACATTCTGTTGTATAGTGGCATCTTGGATGTTATCCATTTTTTTACACATACAATCTGATTCTTTAATAATGAAACCTAGTGTAGGGTGGGAGGAAAGAGGGGAGTAAGAAGTGGAGAAGGGGGAGGGTGGGAGGAAGGGGAGGAAAGGGGGCCCGAGGCTCCTGCCCCTCCCCTTGCACCGCTCCCACCCGCCCTGCTGTCTGGGTGCCCTGCTCAGCTCCCCTCTCCAAGACGCAGACCGTCCACAGGGTGGGCAGTGTGCTCTTCCTCTCACCACCACCACACCCCCGAGGCAGTGGAAGCTGTCTTCTCTCCCCCACTTTGCGAAGTCTGTTGAGAACCAGGAATTCTGACCACTGACTTCCCGTCCAGCTGCTGCAGTCAGACCAGCGGGGCCCACAGAAGCTCCCACGAGATGGCCTTACCCTGGAGTCGCTGTCCAGCAGGCAGCGTGAGGTGATGGTGTCCAGGAACGCCTCGTGCGCTGCGATGATGTGGTCCAGGTCCTGGGCCTGCTGCACTCGGTTCCAGAGCTCGTCCCACGAGCACTCGAGCACCTGGAGGCGACCGTGGGAGGCTCTTGTGGCCACAGTCCCCCCATGCAGACCCTCCCCACAGGGCCCGGGGTGTACCTCGAACGTGATGTAGTACTGCATCTGGTGGATGAAGTGCACCATCTCCGAGGCCAGGATGTGGCACTGGTGCAGCACCCCCGAGAACTCTGCAGACAGAGGAGGGGGTGGTCCATGGAGGCGCACGTGGCACACGGGACAGCACGGCCTGGCCCTCCCACCTCCACAGAAGCTCGTCTTCCCTCCCGGCCATCAGCAGGAAGCAGCCTGCACACGTCACCACACCGAGGCCTGAGCCACCTAACCGAGCACCTCTGCATCGCACCACCCAGTATAAGGCCTGGGAGGGGCAGTTCGGGACAAAGCGTGACCGTTGGAAAAGGTTTACTGTACAGAAGGCAGTATCCTGAGCAGTGGAAGCACTGTGCCACGGCTGCTTCACAGTTCACCCGCGGGTCATCTGTAAGGAAGTGGCACGGAGGAGATGGGCTGCCTGGTGCAAGGCCGGCAAGGCACTAGGGCCACCCGGGGCTGCAGGGCCACCAACACCTGGGTGTTCAAACTCACGCCCTTTTCGAGGTTTCCATGACCAAGGCCAACTTGGCACCAGAGAGGAATTCTTTCCTTTCCTATCATTCAGCCACAGACTCGATTTTCCTTCTGGAGAAACACCATCTTCCTGTCTTGTCTAACAGCAGGGGCGCACAGGAGTCACCTCCACCTGTGTTCTTCTAAAGCAGTCTCTGGTGGGGCACGCCTAGACCCCAACACGCAGCGCAGGCCCCCTCACCAGGGAGAGACAGACGCCCAACATACTATGTACGTCCTCTGGGCTCTCACAAGCACACGCTCAGCTCACAGGCACAGCCCAGTCTTTTCAGCTCTTCCATCTGAATCACACCTGGACTCTCTTTACCCAATGCCTGAACACACACATAAAACTTGCTCACGACCAGGAAGCTCCTAGGTAGCACGATTAACACAAGGATCACTTCCCTTCAGCCTAGCTACCAGTCCACAAGGGCCCCTCATCACCTTACTCTCCACCAAAGGACAGGGAAGGGTCACACGGCCAGAAGAACTCCAAGGTTAGGATAGAAGTCAAGCCAGGGAGCCAACTGGCTTCTGGGAGACTACATGGGCCAAAGATCTCATTCAAAGGAGCTGCAGACAAAAACCCAAGAGTAATCCACTTTCAGATCTTCCCTAATCATCCAGAGTGGCTGTCTGTTATCTCTCTCTTCCTTCTTCCCACCTTCAAACAAAATATTTTATTTTAAAAATAAAAAAATTAAAAACCTATGCTGAAATAAAAGCGTTTTTCTTTTTATGGTTGATACGCAAATACCTAACTTAAGGATCCCAGAAGCACAGCCACACTGGCACTGAGGTCCCACAACACATAAAGAACGGCCTGCTGGGCTAGCACTGGTCTTCTACACAAAATGAAGCACAGCCTTGCGAATACACAGATCTAAGTCCTGACTTAGATCTGGGTACTCTCTGCTGCCCTCTGCAGGCTGCTGGAAGAGAGTCCCTGTGGTCGGAACCATCAGCCCCTGCTCCATGGGAGCTCTCCTGGCCCCAAGGTCCCTCCCCAGCCTGTCTTCACACCTGTGATCATCAACTGCGGCCCGCACCTTGGCTGGACTGAGGCGCCTCTGGGGGAGCAGCCGGGCCTGTTTCTGGTCCTTGGCTTCCCCTATGGGAGCTGAGCCGCTCTCCTCTGCGCCTTTCACCGTGATGTCCCCGGCTCGGGGCCAGCCACAGGGGCCTGGAACTCTGAAGTCCTGAGCCAAATTCAAGCTCTCCCGTTCCAGGCATAGGTGCTAGATCCTGTATGTGCATGGGGAAGGAGGACGACGCAAATCTGCTGCCGCCACACTGAACGTAACTTAGTAACGGCCCCCACCGGAGCGCAAGGCTCCAGGCGCCAACATGCTGTAAGGCGCAGACTCCTGTGTGTCTTGTTCTCAACCTCCAGCCACCCCAGGGTTCTCTTCCTGACACCATGCATCGCATGATGGGCACGCACCATCACTCTGCCACCCGGCTGCCGGACGAGGCCTCCTGCAGTCAGTCCCGACAATGGCAGGCAGTGCTCTCTCATCACCCCATCCCTGAGGGGGTAAAGGGAGGCACGAGATGCAGAAACCAGCCAAGGCCACGCAGCAGGGAGGGGGAGCCGCGCACATGGCCAGCCTGTGTGGGGAGCTGAGCCTGAGTGAGCGCAGACCCTTCCATGCGCGTCATCGCTGAGCACTCATCCGCACACAGGACAAGAGAAGCTCACAGTCAGCTCTACAGAGGACACCACCACCCATCCCTCACAGCGTCATCCCCACGTCCACCACAGTTGCCACCAGCACCACAGCACTGCGCTGGGCCAGGCGGCCCCTCGGCACGCCCGGCTCCTGTCCTGCGTGGAGCTTCAGTCCCAGCAAAGCCCGGCCCGTCACTAGCACCTTGCAGGCGAGTGAGGTGCTGCTTTCCTATGTGGTTGAGATGCTCCTCACTTGCTCTGCCATGTGGCGTCTGGACCTCTGGCAGCCACTCAGGGAGCAGTGCAGCCTGGCAGAGGGCAGAGGTCTTGGGCGCCTCTGCAAGACTGTGTCTTTCTCACCTGTGACAACGACCCTCGCCACTCAAAGGAGGCAGCAAAGGGCACACTCAGTTCGGCATTTCTTTAGAGAGACAGTTAACTGAAACACTTTCTCAAAGGTTCTGACCAAAACAATTTCAGTGTGAAGATACTAAAATGACTCATAATAGCAGTCACTCAGTATTTGTAATAGTAAAATAACGTCAACTGACACCCAGGAATTTTTACTATGGTTTTAAACTGTAACGTAATACAAAACATTTTAAGGTCCTGGTTTATGGACAAAATAAAATATTAAGGAAATTCTACAGGGAATATAATAAGGCACTACATGAATTTAAATAAGCCAGTGCTTATAAATGGTTTTCTTTCTTTAAAAACAGGTGATTAAAAAATTAAAGTATACATATGAACCCTAGTGAAAAACAAATGTGCTTTTAAAAGAAACTTCATGGTTTGAACAAAATTCTAGCATGACTCAGTGTTCTTCTTACTTGCACTGAAGTCAAGATACAAACAAGACTTTCCACAGAAAATCTAAAAAGCACAACAGTGAGCCCCACCCCTGCCTGCTCAGCAGCAGGCAGCTGCCTCCAGCGGCTGAGCCACGGGGGCTGGCGGGCCCACAACAAGGCTGTACCTGGCATGCTCCGCAGCAGCTTGGCGTTGCACATGTGCCCCTTCCGGATGTCGGTGAGGATGTACTCCATGCGCTTGGCCCGCCACAGGAAGTTAAACACCCGCAGGTAGTGGCTCATGCACTCTCGAGTGAACACCTTGGAGAGGACAGAGGAAAAGGTTCATGGCACCGAGGAGGGGATCTCGTCATGCATCACTGACTCCACTAAGTCCTATGCTATGTGAGTAACTGAAGTGACATGGCAATACTATAACAACTATATCTAGATGCCAGGCAGACACCCGCTAATGGAGGGCAGCTAGGGAAATAGGCTCATGCAGATACCGTTGGTATCCTGAGGACAGTGAGGCCAGCCCACATGGAACTTCACCTCGATTCCCGGGGACGTGTGCACGTGAGGCCTCCTCCTTGGTGACGGCTCCAGGGGCAGGTAGGCCTAGCAGGGTCTGCACTCTGAGGGTCCGCAGGCCATTTACAGGCACACCTACTGCTCCTCCAAGGCCCTCCATCCAGTGCCCACGAACTCAGCTTCCCAGGCAGGTGACAAGCCCTGGGGTGGGACCATGCAATGCCTTCCTTCCCTTCCGGTGCACCCTCAGGCAGCCAGATGTGAACGTCAGGGACATCCAAAGTAACTGTTTAGCCTGGGTGTGCATCATACACAAACAGGACAATGTTCTGCAAACCAGCACAAATGTGGGCTTGGCAGACTTGGGCACAAGCCGCCTTCCACCGGAGCCAGGGCAGAGGGTGCACTGGCTGCCACTGACATCCGTCACACCACAGCACCTGGACAGACGCCCCTCAGCCTCGCTCTCTGCTCTGCTCTGAAGGGTGCTCCCTCACTCACCTTGTCTGCACTGTGCTCAGGCCCTCCTCTATGTGACCCACACAGAGTCAGTCATGCAGAGCACCACTGCTCAAGTCACTGCACCCTGCCCTCTCAGCCCTGTCCCCGCCCGCTGCCCTGGAAGCCAGGGTCAACAATCTGTCCAGCTACTCCACAGCACTGCCTAAGTGCCAGGGCCTGGCGGGGGGCGCAGCACTGAGGGGAGATAGAGTTCTAAACAGGGCCATCTGGAAGCAGCTTTGAATGTACTGCAAAATCAAACACCAGTGTGTGGAAACCACCCATTTCAGTGTGCCGCCTACACTATCATCAGTCTTGTGATCAGAGAAACTGAAGACGTCTAGTTTAGGTAAGGCTGGTGAACCAAAGGACTCTCCACTACACAAAAGATACGTAACAGGTTAGGGCTCTTTAAGCAGTGGCTCTTGTAGCACAACTAAAATTATTTAATTTTTTAAAGTTTCATTTACTCAAACCCTTCAGGATATTAACTGAGGGGAAGACGATCACACTCTGTGGCATCTGTGGTGAAACACTGTTCACCTACGTGTGCGCTCCCTGCACGCTCTGCCAGATCGCCTCCCTGTGGAATCAAGTTCAGGGTAGTACTGACTCAGCCTCTGACCCTCAAGGGAGGGGCCTTGGCATTCATGGAGCGTCCTCAGAGGCCACGTCACACCGTCTTGCCCACCTCGGCCTCGCCACCCACCAGCACCTCAAGCCCACCAGGCCCAGGGCACCCGCAGCTGCCACCCACACCAGTGACCCCAACGTTCATAAAAGGCAATCGCTGCTCAAATCACGTAAGATTCATGAAAAACAAGATGGACCAGAAATGTCTTAATCACGTAATGACTACATCTGGCAAGTATTTTTAACAACTGGAGCTTTGATGTCACAGATTAATTTCCCAAATTCAGACCTATCAGAAAGTTTCACTGATATTTTATATCACAGAATTTGCATGAACCATACAAACCCACTGTAATTCTGCATAAAAATGACAACCACAACCAAGGAGGACAGAAAGAAGGCAGAGGCCACCAGGAGTGGAGCTGCACTCGCAGAGCCACCCTCTCCCGAGCCGTGGCGGGAGGCACCTCCGCTGGCCCGTCCTGCCTTTCTCGCAGCCTCTGTGCACAACTGCACACAGCGTGACCTCTGATAAAACCACTACCGCTTCTCACCGTGACCTGGGCGCTCATCGCATGGCTGTGGTGGGACGATTTAGCTCTAATGTACCAAGCACAAGGCGCTGCTAACTGCAGACTGGAGTGGCATGCAGGGAGCTGTACTCCATGACCCTGGCAGTGCCCACCTGCCTAGGCCCCTGCGCCTCTTTCTTTCTCCAGAAGCCAGGGTTTCTGCCACTAGCCAGTTGGGTAAGCAAACAAATTGGCAGCTGTGGCCCACAGGGCTGTCAGAGACGTCTTCATTTTATTTTGTTTCTTTTGTGAACAGGGTGTCACTATGCACTTCAGACTGGTCTTGAGTTCACAGCAATCCTCCTGCCTCAGCCTCCACATACTGGGATTACAGGCGTATGCCACCAAGCCCAGCTTTATAGATGTTTTTAAACCTATAATATAAACTGCTTTTCTACTAGAACTTTAAAACATGTAAATTTTAATAATACTGCATGAGCAAATGAAAGGTACACGGCACACAATGTACAACTGACAATCCTAGTATAGTGTATAGTGTTATAAGATAATCAGGTCGCTGTACATCTACATGTTCTACTGTGTGAACAATCACTGTGATTACCTTTCCCATGGCATTCTGGGTTTTGCTTCTGTTTGGGCACTGGGGACGGAAGCCAGGGCCTTGCACTTGGTACTGCACCACACCCAGCTCTACTCTGGTCTCTTCCACACTATGACAGTAAGGGGATTGTGCAGACTAATACTCACATGACAGAGAAGTCTCCCAGTGCAAGCTGCATGCCTTGGACCTCATGACCACTGAAAGCCACTAAGGGTGAGGACCAAGGAGAAGAGGCTCATGTGGACAGACCTGCAGCCACCACTAAGGGCAGCTGTGCACTGACACTGGGAGTGCAGGGACCTCATGAAAGACACCACGCACAGCGACCATCCCCAGCACGTACACACCTCTGGGGGCAGACTGGGACGGACTCAGGCATACTACCCAAGTGGCGGGGCAGACCTGTGGGCATGGACTCAGTCACGCTACGGGGGGGCGGGGCTGCAGCAGACCTGCTGGCACAGGCTCAGTCGCATTACTGGGGAGGTGGAGCAGACGTGAGGCCACAGACTCAGCCCCACTACCTAAGTGGGAGAAGCGGACCTGTGAGCACGGACTCAGGCACATTACAGGGCAGAGGGGTGACCTCTGGCTCAAACTCAGTACACTACCCAGGGTGTAGGGCAGAGCTGTGGGCACGGACTCAGTCACACTACCGGGGGGAGGGCAGAGCTGTGGGCACGGATTCAGTCACACTACCGGGGGGAGGGCAGAGCTGTGGGCACGGACTCAGTCACACTACCGGGGGGAGGGCAGAGCTGTGGGCACGGACTCAGTCACACTACCGGGGGGAGGGCAGAGCTGTGGTGTGAACTCAGTTACACTATTCTAATGGGGGCAACAGACCACGGCTCAGACTCACACTCCATAGTCGGGGTGTGACTTACACAAATGATCAAGAACCACTAAGAGGATGAAAGCCAAGCTAGGTTGCTGCTTAACAGAACATTTTCCCCGATAATTAAAAAAATGCAATGTTCTCCTCAGTATTTGAGCTATACAAAAGACTGAAGTAAGTTTGAAGATACACTGTGGTCAAGGAGAATTCATTCAGGCCTGAATAAAGAAAGGAGCCGCAGAAAGAGGCACCTTAATTGCAGACACGTAAGACGGCACTACGGCTGGCCGACCTTTTATGATTGGGTAACTGTGAAAAGAAACGGTACTTTCCTTCTCATGCGGTAAAAGCACTATGAACAATGGTACAGCTATTTTCTCATCAGTTTAAATGAATACCAAATATCAAATTTTATCTAAGCAGTAAAAATACGATCCCCCTAAACACACTTTACAGTTCCTTTCAAATTATCCTAAATTAGTTGCTACAGTCTAAGAATAATGGAACAAAATGAACAATCCATTTATTAAGTACTCGCTGAAACCTACGATGGAACAAATGATATTTTTAAGACTTATTAAAATAATAGAGCATTTCAGCACTCATTAATAATTATTTAAAACACACACAATTTTGGCTTAAGTGTTCATTCAGTGGCTACAGCCTCGATGCCATGGTAACTGTAATCAGAAGTTCTTCGAGAAGAACACCATTTCCAACAACAGAATGCTCAGCGCCTACAGCTGAGGTCCACGCGCGTGCACAGGGGCCTCACCGTGGCGATCGGGCCATCGACGTGGTAATCCAGGCTGAAGACATCCCACCCCGTATCTCCCGGCGAGACCTGATGGCAAAACAAATAATCGGAGGCTGAGCTTGGCACGAGCACCGTGACTCCTTGGAAGGAAGGCAGCAACGTAAGGCCCGCGTGCCCACGCTCCCTCTAAAAGGTGGGCCCTTGATACACAGCCTGGGAATAAACAAACCTCTTCACTGCGAGAACGTTTAGCTCTGTGAGAACAAGGAATTCCTTCTATCAACCTGGTACCCTCGGCACTGGACCATGATGGCACATGGCAGCATACCACCAATACTCAGGATGAAACGAACAGCATGCTTTTCAATGAATACTAAAAATATGCTCAAAACTCACCACCACTTTTATGACACACAAAACCCATTGCCTCGTAATGCGTTCCAAATCTCTAAAAGTTGGTATTTTTAAAAATCCAAACAGGGTGTGGCAGTGCACACCTGTAATCCCAGCACTCTGGAGGCTGAAGAGGAGGGTATGAGTTCAAGGCCAGCCTGGGCTACATAATGGGACACTTCTCAAGGAGGGAGACAGGAAGGGAGAAAAGGAGGCCGACAGTTTTCTCTAACGACCCTCAGCCCAGCTCAGCAAACAGGTTCGTGTTATATCCCGCCACACTGATGCCAAGCACGCACATGCCCTGGTGAGCAGTATCTCTACCAAGACTACCATACTCACTCTGTGCAACAGAGGTCCTGAGCACCCGGCCTATCCAGGGAAGCTGAGCTCGGTAGCCCAGAGCACCCCTTCTGCAGGAAAGGGGGACCTGCCAGGCTCTCCAGGGACACACACTGCAGGGCAGGGCACCCCAGAGGCCAGGTTCCAGAAGAGACTGGGCCCGTGTGCTGAGGCGCTATCCTGCACCCAGCCTACCTCCAGCAGCCGCACGTCCAGCCTCCTCAGGATCTCGGGGCTGTCGAACTGTGCGTTGGTGGCTCTGACGGCAGTTTCAAGGATCCCGGTCAGGTTATGCTGATACAGAGTCGTTGCTGGACGGACAAGTTCTGGTCTTAACAAATTTTTTAAAAAATTTTTAAACATTGTTATTTGAACTTTTAATGAACTGTAGAAAAATTTAGAATTCAAATGACAAAAACTGAAAAGACAAACGGGACCGACACAATATGACAATGAAGGACCCATGGTATTAACTGTACACAGGGCACCAATTATTTAGGGTATAAAACATTTCTATAAAACTTCAAGCCAGGCATGGGGGCACATGCCTATAATCCCAGCATTTGGGAGGCTAAAGCAGGAGGATCGTGAGTTTGAGGCCAGCCTGGGCGACATAGTAAGTTCAAGGTCAGCCTGATCTGCACAGTGAAACCCTATCTCAAAAAATCCAAAAATAAATGAATAAAATTAAAAATAAAATAAAACCTCTCAATGTTACTTTTTAGTCAGGTTAAACTGAAAGTACTCAGATACACTACGCATGTTAGTGAGTCAAGTTTTAAAACCTAAATCTGGTCTATGAGGAGCAAGAGTCACTGTGATTTCCTACAGAGGCCCAAGGGAAGGAGAGGTCTTCACCAATGGAACCAAGACACAGATATCTCCATCCCAAGGGACCAGGGTATGCCCAGCTCTGCAGGCTGCTGCACCTATAGGGGGTGTTCACAGCTGACCAACACCCCATTCCCCACGCCCCACCCTGGGTGTCTGCACAAGCACTGCCAATTCTGGCCTGAGACAAGGCCAGAAAGACATGAGAAAGACTGCTGTCCTCAAAGCAATCCTAGGCACGCACACATCACAGTGACCAGACTAGCTTTGGAAGGTGGGCCCTCAAAATAGCCTTCAGAATAAACAAACTACACCTCAGGAGAATGTACCTCAGGAGAATGGACACACCCAGCTCCAGCCCAAGGCACACGTATTACAAAGCCAGTGAGGCCCCACAACGCTGCCAGCCCTCTCCACTCTGCCCCTCCCACAGGCCCTAAGCCCCCAGCTGCTCCCCACTCAGGCCAGGCATCTCCATGCACACTCCAGACCACCCGGCATCCAGCTCTGCAGCAAGACCTCATCTACTCAGGTGGGAAATGTTACTCAGTGGTCCCACTGCCACTCACAAGCTCGCTCCTGAGTGGGCAGGGTCAGTTACTGCCGGGAATCCTCTCTCACTCTGGTCAGCACTCACGTGCCTGAGAGAGGGCCTCAGGGTGCAGCCCTCTGCCCCAGCCACCCCACCTTGTGTCTTTCTGGCCTTCTCTCAGGCCAGCATTGGCAGCACTTGCACCAGCACCCTACATACTCCTCAGCTCTGCCCAGATCTTCGGCCAGAATGGCACAGAGAGCCTTTTCAGGCACTTCACTGAGGATGCGTGTGCCAAAGCTCAAGACCACAGGGCCAGAACAAGTACTGGATTAGCACAGGAAGAACTTAAAAGACTCAGGCTCACTACCTTAAGTCCCAGGGACAACAAAACTGCAAAGTTGCTGTTCTCAGCATGAACAAATGAGTGTAAGGCCCTGCCACGCTGTGAGTACACGGCCACCTCGTCAGCCAGCGGCAGCAAGTGCTAGCCTGCACTCAGCCCAAAGCCTATCCCTGGAGAGGGAGGAGGACCAATGGGGACTCTGCAAAGGATACCAGGAAAAGGCAGAGCATAGGGCCGTGGTCTCGTTCTGCTACAGAAAGTGACATTAACTAAACAGGGGTGATAAAAGCTCAAAGTACAGTGCATATTCCTGGTTAATTTCACACTAGAGCCAAAGCTGACTGTGGTCACTCCAGACTCCTTGGACTGTGTCACTGTCTATGCCACAACCCTCCTAAGGACAAGGACACAGGGTCTCTCATGGACAAAGGACAGCACAGGGCTGGTGCCTGCTGAGGACCAGAGCAAAAAAAAGGACCTCAACTGTGAAAATGTCATGATTTTATCTTTGTAGATTTTGCTTTATACATATGCTAAGAATTCAACTCATTCCCCCTGACACCACTGATTCTTCTAACAGAATTGGTCAGAACCTTTTATGTTAAAAGCATTGCATATTTTATAAAAATCAAAACAGTTGCACTTTCTTACTTCAGCAAATCCATCAAGTGCCTGATAAAGTCTCCTTGACCAAGAAGCAAGTACCGCCTCATCGCCTGCATGTGGTCCAGCAAGCTGTACTTCTTATTGAGAACATCTAGTAGATATTTGCTGGTCTCAAAATAAGCAGCATCAATTTTCCCTTGAAATGCATTTTCTAAATCTGTGAATAAATCCGCAGCTGTAAAGAACAAAAGGGAAAAGCATGCATACATATATAATATGTATTTACACAGGACAGGGAAGCACGCAATGCCAGCAGCCTATAACCCACCAGCAGTGTCCACAGCAGACCCCTCCTGGCCACCCACAGCTGCACGGTCAGCGAGGGCAGCACAGTCCTGAGACCACAAACCAGCACACTGATATCCAGCAGGACAGACAGCAGCTTAATAGTCAGGTCCACAGGGAAACGGCCATGGGGCTGCTCATGATTTGAAGGATCCCTGTCTACCAGGACCAGCGCGAGTCTCACTAACACGCACTTAGTAGGCACAGGACTGAGAGTCACCCCAGGACACTTGTCAAAACCTGTCCTGAGACCCACCCCACCAGTGTGCGTGAGCTCCACGCTGTACAGCTCCATGTAGGCTGGGTGTGACAGTTACACGGCCCAGCTCGGCATCCCAGAGTGAACTCCCGGTTGGATCATCACTGGAGACTGTCCAGGCAGTTGAACCAGACAACACAGAAGCCTAGTTCTGAGGAGGTAGCAGAAAAAAAGTGTTTCCATAGCTTTCTACTGAAAAGAAACAATGTAGAGACTACAGATATAATAGAGCTTTTATAATGCTAATTTACAGCTGTGCCACTCTAATCCGTTTATAAAACATATCTGAAACATTGTATTTTACTTAAAAAGCACAGTAACGAGCTAGAAAGTAATGCCAATGTGGAGGCACAATCTAAGATGAAGAAAGGTAAAATACTTGCTCAAGGTTACACTGGCATATCAAAGGCAAAGCTTTGGTTCCAACTTGAACCTCCTTCCACAACCTGAGTAAACCAATGTGAAGGGACCAGGACATAGGAAGAGTCTATGTCCTCCAGATGAGGCCAGTTGAGGCACTTGGTCAGCTTTAATACTGCTGCCATTCCTGGGTCCCTGAAAGACCGCGTCTCGTGAGGTCTGTGGCCAGCGCATGTGGGGCCACCCCAGGCTCGCTGTGGTCCTCTTTCAAGGGCCCTGGGCTTTACTCCTGTTGAGCTACATTGCGGTAAGAATGTAAATACTTTCCCTAGGAATGTCTTTATCACTGGAGCCATTACACTCTTTGAATATGAAGAAAGCTTAAATATTAACCAGTTTCAGCCCAGAGTAGCCTCTCATGCGCTCCATTCCTGGTTTCAGCACCCTTCGGCACCAGCTCCTCGCATTTCCCTGTTCTGCACAGATGAATGTGCATTTGACATCACTGCTTTGTATTATTAGTAGTCTTTTGAGGTTTGTACCTTTACCCTCCCACTACACTACAGAGCAGCAGAAACCTCATTTTCCACAGACACTGGTTATAGCAGAGGACTGAGGGGGCTGCGGGAGTAGTCACCAACAAAAAAGTAATGGAGACACAGCAGTAGGGCAACAGCAGCAACAGTGGCAGGAGTAGAGTAATTAACAACAGTAGCAGAGTAATAGCAGTAGCAACAACAGCATAATAGAGTAATAGCAGCAGTAGTGACAACAGAATAGCACTCTACTGTAGAGTAACAGCACAGCAGTAGTACTAACAGCATTAGCAGCAGTAGTGACAACAGCAATAGCAGAGTAACCGCAGGAAATACAGTACAATAATAACAGCAGTAGTAATAACAGTGTAGAGTAATAACATAGTAACAATAGAGTAATAATATAAGTAGTAATAGCACAGCAAAAGCAGCACAGAGTAATAACAGCAGTAGAGTAACAACAGCATGGAGTGGTAACAGCAAAAGAGTAGTAACAGTACTATGGCAGTAACAGCAATATAGTAAGAGCAGTAGTAATAACAGCAGAATAGTAAGAGTAGAATAGTAATGTGCAGAGTAATAACAGCAATAGAGCAATAACAGCAGGAGAATATCAGCAGAGTAGTAACAGCAGTAGAAAAGTAATAGCATAGAGCAATAACAGCAATAGAGTGGTAACAACAGTAAAATAGCAATAGCATAGAATAACAGCAGTAGAATGTGAACAGCAATAGTAACAATAGCACAGTAATAACAGCGTAGATAGTAACAGCAACAGAGCAGTAACAGTAGTAGAAGAGTAACGAGCAGCAAGAGCTGTAAAGCAGTAACTGCAGTAGGGGAGTAACCCTGGCATGCACAATAGCAGTGGCCAAAATTCAATGGCAGCAGTGGCCTCCACCCATCCCCTGGGGATGCCTCCCTCAGACTCCATCCACACCTCTCCCCTCTGTGGTGGATTAACTAATGGTCAACTTGTAACTCCCAGCTGAACTGTGTACTACAACTGTGGTTCTGGGGGTGGAAGGCCCAGCAGAGGATTGCTACCAACATCATAAAAAGCGAACTGAAGGGAAAGATGGTGTGCTGTTGATTCTCCTGGAGAATCTTGTCCCATTGGTTTTCCTGATATGAACTCAGCTGTTCTCATCACTGGAGGAGCTCCGGCCCTCACTGTTGCTGAAGATGGGTGCTACAGTTCTCTTTGAAGGAACTCTGGTCCTTACCTTGAGCGTTGTTCCCTGGTCTCAGTGCAGATCCCTCAGCCTGCTGGCACAGATCCTTCCTCCCATTGGTGCAGACTTCCTAGCTTCCACTACTGACCCTTGGGCCTTCCCAATGCAGATCCTTAATACAGACTTCCACGAGATATTATCATGGGCTCTGGGCCTCCAGCAGGACTCACGGAGGACATTCCCATGGTTGTAAGTCTTCAACTAGACTCATCCAGTGTTGTACTTGGATTTGCAAGGGAAAACAATACAATACGGGACACTTAATTTATACGACTATTTTATAATAGTCACCAAAAGAGTCATATACAAAAAGTGCAGGAAATCTGCCCACAGACAGATTTTGTCTAAAGACCAAGGAATTCAGCTGAGGACCTGGATCCCATAATAATGTCCTGCATGAGTCCAGCTGAAGACCTCGAGCCCATAACAATGCCACCCACGAGTCCAACTGGAGGCCTAGAGTCCATGACAGTGTCTCATGCAGGCCTGTTTCATGGATCTGTGCTGGAAAGGTCCAAAGGTCAGTGGTGGAAACTAGAAAGTCTGTGCCAGTGGGATGAAGGATCTGTGCCAGCTGGCTGAGGGATCTGCACTCAAGCCAGTAAGCAATGTTCAAAGAACCAGAGCTCTCCTGGAAAGTACCACAGCCATCCTCAGCAACAGTGAGGTCCCAAGCTCCTCTGATGATGAGGAAAGCCAAGTTCCCATCAGGAAAGCCAATGCAACAAGCTTCTCTAGGAGACTGAGGAGTATACCATCTTTCCCCTCCAGAGCCAGCAGGCAACACTCAAAGTGAGGACCAGAGCTCCTGCAAAGTGAACCAAAGCCATTCTCAGTGACAAGGTCCTGTGCTCCTCTGAGGATGAAAACAACCAAGTTCATCAGGAAAGCCAGCATGACAAGGTCCTCCAAGAGAATCAACAGCTCTCAACAGCACAAATAGTTCCCAACAGCCTTTTTTCCTTCTCCAGTTCTGCCTCTTATGCTGCCAGCAACAATCCTCAGATGAGCCTCCCACACCCAGCACACCACGCTGGTTCAGTTCAGCTGGGTGTTACAAGTTGACCACCAGATGTCAATCTACCACATGCAGGATACTGCCGTGGGATCCAGGCCCACAGATTGGTTGCACTCTTCAGCATTTGACTCTTTGGGTGACTATTATAAAATAATCCTATAAATGACGTTTCCTCTATTAAAATTATTCCCTTATAAACCCTCACTACAAAATCCTCTCTACACACTATGGAGAGGTCAATTAACACAAATGCTCTCCTGGCTCTTCCTCCTCCTACCTCTTCAAAGTGAGCATCTCTCCTAAAGCCTTATTTGGATCCCATCTCCTACTCTAGGAGCAAGCCCAGAGGCTGTGGAAAATTCTGCTATAAGCGCAGTGTTTATGAGACCACAGCACTCCACAATCCCAAGGGCACAGCCCTGACTCTCGGACTCACTCTGAACACCATTCCCAATACAGTGTCTCAAGCAAAGTGAACTCTCTGAATGAATCGAGATAGCAACATAAATAGCAAATACAGCCAGGACTAGAAAGCCAGACAAATTAGTTAGCCACAAAAAATACAGTGAGACAACTGAAGTCAGGGCAGGCAGCAAGAGAGGAAATGTGAGAAAGGAACAGCAACTGAAGGAGGAACCACAAGACTCTAGTGCAGATGGAACTTAAACCAATGCTCTAACATAACACACTCTGTTAAAGCTCTGCTTTCCTAGTGAGTCCGGAGTCCCAAAGTGTGGCTGCCACTGGCAACATTTACCCATTTCTTATTCTGGCACACGTCACTTTGCAGTTAGAAAAAATAGTATGACAAACCACTAACAGGATAGACCAGCTATACCTATTCCAATACCTACCTACCTACTACCTGCTCTGTGTAAAAGGTATTAAACATTCATAAAGTATATATGTGTGTTTGTTAATATATATATATATATCATACTGTGTGTGACAGTATCTTAATGACTCAGATAAACCATAAATTCTATATATTTTAAACTGTGTGTGTGTATATACACACACATATATATATATAAAATCACCATTATCACCACCACCATCACCACTATCACTTCAATCATCATTCCAATCACATTATCATCCCAAATCACCATAATCACCATTATCCCCATGGTCACCATCACCATCCCCATGGCCATCATCATCCTCATCCCCACCCCCATCATCATCCCCTCCACCGTCCTCCTCATCATCAACCACGTACCATCTTGGGGCGACTCTGCAGACTTGGTCACAGCTATCATTTTTGTAGTGGGCATCTGATCGTGACAAACTTGATGCAAAAAATTTATTGATTTTCCTATCAAAAGCACCTGAAATGAAAAATAACCTACAATTACCTTATATAAAGTTTAAATGGTCATCAAATACTACAAATATTCTACAAACGTTACAAATTGGCTATAGGCGAGCTCTCAAACTCAGAACATACGTTACAAATGTGTCGGCACGCTGCTGCACCCAGCTAACACACATCACCTCACAATGAATGACCCTAGAATGCAAAGAATTTACCTGACTGAACATTAGCTTTGTCACATAATCCAAATAAATGGAGCAATACAGCATCAAAATTACAGAATTCTCTTCTAACCCTACCTTCCTAGATTGATCCATTGTCATAAAAGAAGGAATCATGGATTTCCTCAAAGTATACTTGTCATGCCACAGTCGATCAGTTTTAACTGTTGGATCTGATGCTACAAAAAACTGAAAACAAAAGTGCATTATTAACAGCAGTGTGATACAGTGGCTAAGAACACCATCAAAGAACACGTTATTCCAGACAGTTAAGCACACTGGACAGAAATCTAAGTTGAATTACGTTTCCTAGACTTTTAAGATCAAAGTATAACAAAACCAAACCATGCTTTTTCTTGACAACTCAGGAGCCTCATTATGAGTTGAAGCTCAATTCAGCCTCTGCCAAGCAAGCACGGAAGTTGCACAGCTGAGGGCTTCTACCTTGGTAATCCACAGACCAGGAGCTGAGTGCTGCCCCCAGGTCCCCTGTCACCCGCCCTACACTCAGCTACGCCTCTCTGGGGCTTGCCTACCCTCTACTCCACAGAGCTCCAGTGCAGGGCACAGAGAGGTGCCTAGGCCCAGGTACTGTGCTCACCAGCAGACCCAGATTCAGACTGCCCCTGGAGAACCCAGGGGCGCACACACAGGCAACGGCTAGCAGCAGCAGGCCGCGCGGCACTGTCAGCACTGAGCTTCCCTTTGTGGCTCTCCTGGGAACCCCCAGGATCAAGAATCTTCTCCCTTGTGTGAGATGCAGCACCCTCTGCCCTCCCCAGCACCAACCACCAGCATCAGAAAGACCCCTAACTGGCAAGGAGAAAAGTCGACTGCTGTTGCTCCAGGTTATCTGCCTCCACGGCACTCAGGTCATCTTCATTTCAGTCCCACGCCCTCATGCCCGTCCTGTCATTTCCATCAGCATGTGTCTAAAGGCAGAACTGCGAAGCAAGGTCACTTTAAGCTGGGTGGACATGCAAGCCTGCCTTTTCACACGGCCTAACAGACAGCAGCTGGCTGGCCAACCGGCAGCACCCTGACCCCACAGCTTCACCAGGTTCAGGTTTTGCCAGGTGGCCAGGTGAAATCAGCTGCCCTGCATCATTTCCTAGACTGTAAATGAACCTGTGCATAGCTCATAACTGTTGCCTTCCACTTTTCCTGTGAATTTGTAGTGCCCTTGACCCATCTTTCTATTGATTTTGTCACTTTCTTACACTACACGTTCTTTGTAACTAGGGACGGTGACCACTTACACATCGTTACAAATTTAACTTTCCTAAGCTAATCATCAGCCATTGTTTACCCTACATTCTGGGCTTGTTTGTTTTGCCCCATTTCCCTGTTACATAAACATCTGCTTTCCTCCCTAGCTTCTGGCCTTGCCGGATAATGGCCCCATTTCTGGGCCACAAAAATGCTCCTACCACATTCCAGCACTGTGCCCACCACATCCCATTCAGGACTCTGGCCCTTGGTCACTGTCACAGAGTCCTACAGAGCCCCAGCAAGCCCCGTCCTTGCCCTCTTCCCACGGCGCCTGTCATGGTGAAGGTGCCCCGGAGTCTGAGCCCCATTGCCATCCTTGTGCCACCTCCCCTTCCAGCAACTGGGAGCTCTGCGAGCTGCTCCGAGGTCTCTCTACGGATGGCCAGGGCTCCTCCTCACTTCCTGGTACTTAAGGGCTCCAGCTCACCTCATCTCCAGAACCAGCCACTCCACCAAGGCACCCAGGCCTCCTCCAAGGGAGACACAGCTGTGGGACCCCAACCCCAGCACTCAGGACCAGAAGCCCAGGGCAGAATGGACAGCAGCCTCGCACCCCAGACCAGGGAGTCCACCTAAGTCAAAGCTCGCCACAAGTGCCTATGACCCTAGATCAGCAGCAGGGGTGACACCCACCTAACCAGACGTGGTCGTAGCGCAAGATGGCTCCAAGAATGTTTAAAGTATTTCAGCAATTACAAAACTACTGATTTCCCAGCAAAACATAAATGACCAAAACTAAACCCAGAAGAAGAGACCCCCATAGAGCAATTTCTTGCTGGGGATATAGCTCAGCGGCGTAAGAGCCTGCCTGACAAGCACAAGGGCCCGAGTTTGAGCACCGGTACCAAAAAAAAAAAAAAAAAAAAAAAAAAAGAGCAAGAAATGGGAAATACCACCCACGGAGGTGCTGACACACACCTGTAATCCTAGCAGTCAAGAAGGTGAGGGAGGAGGATCTTTGTGAGTTTGAGACCAGCCTGGGCTACAAAGTGAGCTCAAGGCCAGCCTGAACTGCATAACAACATACTTTCTCAAAAAAAAAACAACAAAAAAAAAGTTTTCTGTTGACTAACAGATTCTGAGGAAACACATATATTTTCAGGAAAAAAAAAAAAAATCACACATTCACAAGCATTTGTGATGCCCTATTCTGGAGGTTGTAAAGTCTTTTAAGAAACCTTGATATAGAAGGATAGTATTTAATGTCAAGAAATAATATTGTTTGTTTCAATGAAAAAAAAACAAACATTATGAAATAGGATACATACAC
The DNA here is from genome assembly GCF_000276665.1 of Chinchilla lanigera. Lineage (NCBI taxonomy): Eukaryota > Metazoa > Chordata > Mammalia > Rodentia > Chinchillidae > Chinchilla > Chinchilla lanigera. Next base: position 998,270 of record NW_004955404.1, on the reverse strand, counting down.
ACATAATTAAAAATGGGCATGCACATAAATATTATCTGTCCATGATGAGATTCCTGACAATTTTCTCTTCTGTATGTTTATATAATCAAAAAGTTTAAATTGTACAAATATTTTTACATCAGAAAAAATTATCGTTTAGTAAAAGAATCAGTAACAGCCAAATACTAAACATGCTACCAATGTTTTTAATAACATAATTTTCACAGAGTAATTAACTAAAAAATGTATTTTTCTTCTTCTTTCACAGAAATTTACTAGGGAAGGTATTTAGAGAAACAATTTGAATGAAGCCAAGGTAAGGTAGTATCAATTCTGTACATCCTCTCTCCTTTGTAATTAGGCACATAAATACAAACCAACATTTTTATGAATGCAGATGGGAGTGCTACACTTATTTTCAACTAAAATTTACCTTTACTATCAATTTCAATGACCAAAGCATTAACTGATCTACTTTAGACGTTTTAAATTTACATTACCTCCCTAATTTAAAACACATAACTAATGACTGCTTAGAGAGATAAACAGTTTTACTCTAAGGAGATTATCATCACTTTAACATACACTTAAATTACCTCAGATAAAAACTAAAATCCATTATAAGCCCTCTGTAAATTGTCTCCAAGGTTAGCCAATCACAGTGCTGAACTGCTCTATAGCTGGCCATTCAACAGATTAGATTAATTGCATATAAATTGTATCTGTCTGTTATTCACTTAAATAGAAGAGTCGGTTTTTATAGACAACACGCCGATTCATCAATGGCTGGACTGCAGCTGGATCTCTATCAGTGTGAACAATAGGAAAATTTAATTGGAACCATAGTAAGAGACCCTCCAGCAGTTGTCCTCAGAGTCCGCGGCACTGGCAGTGGCTCCACCAGCAGACAGCAGTGCGAGCACAAAGAGCGGGGCCCCTTAGAACAGAATGAATTCCACGAAAAACACAGTGACGGGGGGAAAGCCCAGGTCAGAACGGAGCTGCAGTGAGCGTTTATTTCACCACTGAAATATTTCAAACGCTGCGGTGAGCGTTTATTTTTCCACTCAAGGCCCTTTCACAGTCACTGTTCTGTCAAACTCAGAGGGAACCGAGGGAGAAAACACATCCCTGTGCTGTGATTTCTCGTTAACTGCCAGCAGACACCAACTCCCGACTGGAAACAGGCTGGAAGCGAGGACTTTTGAGCAACAACTTTGTTTCTCGGAGTCAGACGCAGAGGCACAGACCCAGAAGGCCACTTCGACTCTGCTACCCTGTAGGCCGTGTGAGTCCCCCACAGACACACCTGGGGACACGCCAGAGTGACCGCACGGGACGGCAACCAGGTCAGGTCTCTGCCACAAAGGTCACGCACGGGTGAACTCACCAAGGTCAGTGCCTCCCGGGGACAAGGCCTGCTTCCTTGGTTCCGTTTGGCAGCCCTAACATGTCACTTGTTCTGATGCCAGCGTGACCAGCGCTGTCTCCCTAATTTTATACGTGACTCCCTCGCTGGCAGGGTATAGAAACATCGCTGGCTTTTTTGACTGGTCTTGTGCCCTGCTCTCTGGTAAACCTATTTGTTAGACGCAGGTGTCTCCCTTTACCCTCCTGTATCTATGTGTGTGTTAGTTACAGTTTTGACCCAAGATCACACTGTTGTCCTCCTGCTCCCGAATCTGGATGCTCTGCTGCTTCAGTCCTGCCTAGGGCTCCCTAACAGCACAGACTAGGAGCAGGGACATGTCCAAAGCAGGCCGCCTGGCCACCTCTCGCCAATGCCGTGCGACCCTCAGTTCCAGAGCTTCAGGGTACCCTTCACACCTAAGTTCCTTTCTACATCTGAGTGCTTTTATCAGGAGAAGGTGCTGAATCTCATCAAATGCTTATCCAGCATCAACCTCATGGGTTGTACGCCTTCTCCCTTGTTTTGTCATGGTGTGTTACATTAACAGCTTTCTTGTTACTGAATGGCAAACCCTCCTGGCCATGGCTGGAGTACAATCCTTTCCATGAGGTGGAACTGTTTCCTAGTACTTTTGTTACCTAGGATTTTGTATCTGTAAGCATATAGACAGCAGCATACAGTTTGTATGGTTCTTTGGTGGCCTCATAAAACGAGGCCCTCCCTGTTCTATTGCTTGAAGAGTTTTGAAGAACTGGTGTTAATTCTTTAAATACTTTGTTCGCATTCACCAGAGCAGCCATCTGGTTGCGAGCTGTTCTTCACTGAAGTTTCTCAATTATGGATTCAATCTCTACCTGTGCAGGTCAATGCAGATTTTCCATTTCTTTGCGGATGGGTTTTGGTAGTTCATGCACTTCCAGGAACTCTCTCTGGTTTTATTTATCTGGAGATCTTCACAGAGTTCTGGATCCCACTGAGTCTTTCCTCCGCCACCCCAGCCTGCGTGCCACCACCTTTGCTCTGCGGTTCCCCATAAGGAGAAGCCGCTGGTCTCTCGTGTGTCTCCCGCTGCTGCACTGATCATTTCTCTGGCTTTGGCTCTACGCGGCTCACTGTCTCTCATGGGTCTCTGCATTCATGCTACTCTGGAGTGTGCTGAGGCCGACGGACGTGCAGATTAGATTTCCTGCTCTTATAACCCTTTTACTCCCGACCTGGTGCCACAGGACACCTGAGCACTGCTGCCCTCCTTCCTCCTTTTCTCTCCCGGTCCTGGGTGACTGCCCTCGTCCCTCCACAGCCACTGTTCTCTGCTTCCCCCGAACCCCACTGTGGACTGTGGGGGCCTCTCCCCCATCACAGGGCTCTCCAGCACAATTTCTGTCTCTTGATTGATATTTTACTTTCTTTTGATTATGGAAAGTGGCACTTCCTGTTCAGATATCCCATAAACTACATACTATGAAATGAATTACACAGCTCCTGTATCCAGAGACACTTGAAAAATTCAATTTTATAAGTTGCAATTCACCTTAGCCAGACTGAAAAAAAAAATTAACATGTGTCAGAAATGTCAGATATCCTATACACTACACACTATGAAATGAATTACACAGCTCCTGTATCCAGAGACACTTGAAGAAAATCAATTTTACAAGCTGCAATTCACCTTAGCCAGACTGAAAAAAAATTAACATGTGTCAGAAATGAAGGGAAAAATTCTCAAGTTTTAACATAATGATCAAGCACACAGTGTAATTCTCTAAACTAGCAAATGTGTAAAAGTATTACTAGAGAACTTTTCCAAAATTAAATGAAAATTTGTAAGGTTTTAACCACTCGGAACACTGGAGATGTCAGAGATCTATAAAGAGATGACAGGCCCAGAGGCCATGGCCCCAAGAGGCCCCCAAAGGTCAGCACGGTTCTTCAGACTGGGGTGATGCCGGGCGACACGTCATGTGTTTCCCAGGTGTCTGACTCCAGTCTGGCCCACAAAGGACCCAGGGGACAGGTACGGCCATTGTGTACATTTGAAGACAGGAGGAAGGACTGAGGCCAAGAAGGGCCCAGGACACGGAGCCCAAACCACCCGAACCAGGGCTGGACTGCACATTAAATGATCCCACACACATGAACACTGAACAAGACCGAGTTGCCCACAGTGCCAAGCAAGGGCCACACTTGCCTTAGAAGCGCAGGCACTGAGTCAATGCTCAGGGGCCAGCAAGAGCCATGTCCTGACCTGGACGGTGGCTTGGGTGGCTCACGTTCAGTCAAGCACCACGAACTGCTTACTTTCCCACCATGCACCTCAGGAAAGGCATCGCTATCACACTGGGTGGCAGGCAAAGACACAAGCTCACCAGCAGCTTAAACCGCTGGTGTGACTCTAAATGCAAGCATATTAAAATCTTGGAAAAAAGGCAATTTACAAATGCACATAAAAAGTTAACAATAATAAAATAACTAGATCTACACAAAAGCTACAGATTAGTGGGGGCGTGGGCCCAGAACTCAGGAAGGGAAGAGAATTCTTTATCTTACTGACATAAGAGATCAAGCTGGCTCACTGGAGACGTCAAGACTTAGCGAGATGCGGGAGACTGAAAGCTGAGTTGCCTCAGAAAAACCATTAGTAAAAGAGAACCCTTTTCAAGGCTTTCAATCATACTTTCAAAAAAGACATTTCACTTATTAGCGTAAGAACACAGGAAGTTGAGCCTGGCAGGGAGCACAAACCTGCACTCAGGAGGTTGAGGGAGGAGGATTGCTGTGAGTTCAAGACCTGCCTGGGCTACATAGTGAGACCCTTTCTCAAAATACCAAAACAAAGAAGAACACAGGAAGCATAAAAACACCTCTTAACCTATAAATTCAACATGAAATCATTATAAAAACACAAACTGAACTTTTAGCAGCACTGACGAGTTGACTTTAAATGCCTAAGCAAAAATGTGTAAAGCCAGCAGTAAAACTGAAGGAAAAAAAAAAAAAAAAAAAGGTTTGAAAGCCTGCATCTCTGCAGTCTGCAAATACCAAACCATAAAGCAGAGCCATTTCAATAATATTCACAAAGACAGAGAGACAGGAGGTGAGAGATCCAGAAATGGCGAGGGACTGGAAACACGGCAAGTTAGTGATGAAGAGTGCAAGCTTGTAGAGGGTTCGTACAGGCTTAGTCAAAAGGGCAGTACTCCTCCTACTTTCCCATAAATCTTAAATACTTTGAAAATAAGCCAGGCATGGTGGTGCACACCTGTAATCCCAGCACTTGAGAGGTTAAGACAGGAGGACTGTTACAAGTTCAAGACCAGCCTAGGCTTCGAAGTGAGTTCAAGGCCACCCTGAACTGCATATCAAGACCCTGTCTCAAAATAACAAAAAAAAAAAAAAAAGAAAGAAAGAAAAGAAAAAGTGCAATTACAAATACCTAAGACCATCCATGATTCAATTCTAAAAAAAAAAAAAAAAAATGGACAATTAGAAGAAAACAGAAATACCAATAACCATGAAAAGCTGCATAATCTCACTAGGAGCCAGGGAAATGCAAATAAATGCCATAGTGACACACCCATTTCACACATTAAATCAAATACATTTGTATTAATGCTGGGAACCATGAAGTGTGGACCACAGCAGCGGAGGGAGACCCCTGGCACACGCTGGGCAGGCTCCCCACCCACACTTCAGGCTGAGCGCCACTTTCTGAAGTGCAGGGGCCAGAAGTGTTGAGGATTTGGGATTTTGGAATACAGACATTCCTGGTGTAACAACCGAGTTCCGGTCCTGTGTCTAGGTAGTCAAATGAACTGGCCACTAAATGTGGAGTTGCACACAGTATGTGCATTACAATGTTCAGAACAGAGAAACGGTCAAAGGAAACTCCAGCCTGACCACCTTCCTTCCATCTACATAACCCCTGCATGCAGTGCTGTGACGGATAATGGAATGTAAACCCACAGCACCGTGCTGTACAATCACAGAAATTCAGTGCTGTATCAACAAGGTGTGCTGTGCAAAGAGACGCTGGGTTTCCATCAGCAAGATGTACAGAGCGGCACAGAAAGAAAGGGTGGGTCGTTACATCCAAAGAACATGCTTCGGTTTAAGTACAAGTGTTAAACAAGAAGTACCTGTACTGGCATGAGCCGGTATGTTGCTCATGAGCGCTGTACTGGCACGCACATATGAGGTATTTTGGGATGGAATCCAAGTATGAACATTCGAATCCTTTATGTTCCATACACTTCACACACACACAACCTGAAGGTGCTGCAGACACTGTTTTAGTGGGCACGCGTCTGACCACACCACCTGAGGTCCATTTGTGCCTCACATAAGTACTACTTCAGAGCACTTCATTTTCCAGTGCTCAAATCAGACACTGACCCTGTGGTAGGTAACCTGTGAGAGGTCCACTTGAGGGCTCTGGCTGAATATTTAACATGTTCAGGGCTGGGGATTTAGCTCAGCGGCAAAGTGCCTGCCTGGCAAGCTCAAGGTCATGAGTTCGATTCCTGGTACCAGAAGAAAAACAAAACAAACAACAGCAACAAAAAATATGATTTGTGGCTGGGGATTTAGCTCAGCGGCAAAAGCGCCTGCCTGGCAAGCGCAAGGTCATGAGTTCGGTTCCTGGTACCGCAGAAAAACCAAAAAAAAAAAAAAAAACATGTTCAGAACGGGGCCATGCTTCCTAAGTCTCACTGCCAGGCAACTTGAACCTCAGGTGGTATATGCGTGACTATCCTATCACATGGCTTTTTATTAATTTCATTAGTAAATGATCAATGGATAGCACCAGCAATACAAGATGGGGCAGTCTTACCCCTGCCACTGGTGACTCAAACCAGTGCCTACCTTGGAGAAGTACAGCCACACACAGGGAATACACAGAAGGACATTCCTAATATTCAACCCTGCAGAGAACACAAGCTCCATAAACAAGAATGCTGCCAAATACAAACTGACCTGTCCACACAGCAACATTAATACAAAGTAATGAAAAAAGTCACTGAATGATGGATTGTGTGACACTCGTGCACACACACAATCCATCCGTCTCCATGGCAGTGCACAAGGAAATACCACACACACAGGTGGTTCTGCTACAGTGTTCATTTTAAAAGTGGTGTTATAACAGCACACTGATGAGTTAGGCAGTGCTCTGGGCAGGGTGCACACTCCGTGTCTGCTTATGTGCAGTGTCCACAGGGAGGAACACAAGCTGAACTGAAACACAGGGACTCACAGCACATACATCAAGACAGACCCACCCTGGCCACCAGCCTGCTCCCAAGGCTGCCTGGGTTCAGAGACCCCCAGCACCTCTCAAGATACACCGGCTCAGCCTCCCACCCCGCCCATGCAGACAACAGGCTTGTCACTGATTTGTGTCACGTTTGCTGTAGTATCTACGTATCTCTGAGCCACTTAAACTTCGAGAGGTTCCTAACTTTCTGGTGCTTTTAATGTTACTAGCAGTAGCGCCAGGCATGGTGGCACATGCCTGTAATCCCAGCACTCAGAGGCTGAGGCAGGAGGATCGTTGTGGGTTCGAGGACAGCCTAGGCTACAAACTGAGCTCAAGACCAGCCTGAACTGCATAGTGAGACCCTATCTCAAAAAGACCAAAAAAAAAAGTTACTAGCAGTGTCTGTGAGTGTGACACCCCCACCTACTTTCCCCCCAAAGCCCTAGGTTTTTCATTGTGGTTTTTGTATTCAGTGATTTTTAAGAACACATATACCACATTATAGCAGAATTGATTTATCTCACAAAACATACACACACATACACAATTTGCTTCGTTCCAACTCTTGGCACCAGAGATAGTCAAGGTGAGTTTACGATAGTAATCCACACATGAACCTACACACTTAGCCTCAGGAAGCCCAGACCCAGCTCTGCCACCAACTTGCTAGAACGCCTGGCCGAGCAGTTCAACCCTGCTCAACCTCCCTCCCACTGCTAGACTGGGAGAACTTTCCACCAGAGCTCTGCAGTCCAGCAACACACAGCTCTCAAGGCACTGAACAAATCCATTCAGGTGAAGTGCAGGCCCTGTTCGGATAACCACAGGGAACCACAAAGGAAGTGGGCGGTGGTGCCTCCTCACCCGAGGCACAGCACAACCGCTGCCACCTCACCTCATGGTATGTGTCCTCGAGCTCCCCGTCGTAGATCCAGCGGTACAGGAAGCTCAGGACCGGGTGAGAAACCAAGCTCAAGATGTGCTGCACCAGTGACCGCATGTATGGGTCTCCCGTCTTCGTGTAGGCGTGGACAGCAGAGGCCAGCTCCCCGCCTTTCCTTCCTGGGGGAACGAGGGAAGAGACTAAGAACCCACGTGTACATCCCAGCACAAAGCAGGCACTTCAAGCCAAGCACGGCTATGGCCTCAAGATTAAGCACATATGCTTCCTGCTACTAATACTATTGGTGGACCTAGAAGCAGCACAAGCAAGACTCTAACACTTTACACAAGCCAGGGGATCTTGCTCCCTTCATGACAGCAAAGGAGTTTTTCAGCTGCAAAAGTGGCAAAAAGTGACCAGTTACACACTTGAGACCTCGAACAGCTCTTCGCATCTTTTTCTTTTTTTTTTGAGACAGCGTCTCACTATGCAGTTTAAGCTGGCTTTAAACTATGTAGCCTAGGCTGGCTAGGCTAGGCTCACGGCATCCTCCTGCGTGCTGGGATTACAGGTATGTGCCACCACGCCCAGCCTTCTCACACCTCTGGGACTGAGCTTCACACTTCATTCTGCTGTCCAGTACACGCGGAAGCAGCACAGGTTCTATGAATCCACCCTTCCACTGCTCCAGGGTTACTGCACTGTCTCAATCCCCCGCCAACTTCTCTACCCACCCCTCGATGGCAGTACAGTACAGTCCAAGAGAGGTTCCTGCAAAGTGGCACAAATCGCAGGAAAAATGTGCAGAAGGCAGCCGGAAGCACAGAAGCTACAGCCAGGAGAGGGCCGGGAACATTCAAATAAGGAACTTCCAAAACACAGCAAATATGGATATGACCTGGCCCAGAAGGAAGGAAGCAGAGATACTAGGGAAGGCTGACAGGGACAAGCAAGCAAGGAGAGGCTCAGGCCAGGCACGGCACCTACACCACACATCCACATGCTGAGTTCTCTCCTTTGCTTCCCCTCCCTAACAGCCTGTGCTCCCAAACGGACAGCCATGGACCCTGGGGCAGTGGTTAGCGCCCCCTGTAGGTGCACATGTGTAACCTGCACTTAGGGAACTTATAGCTGTCAAAGGTAGGAAAGCAAAGCTGGATGGACTGTCCCACCAACGAATTCTGAACCACAGCACAGGAGGAGGCACACACAGCGACCCACAGGACCTTGGCAGTGATCCACAAGGGCCGCCAGGGTCTTCAGTCTTATTTTGGGATCATAGGTCCAAACCAAGAGGCGCCGCAGGGTCAGGCTACTCTCAAGTCCCAAGTTGACCCCTTGATCATCCTCTAGTTGTAGCTGAAAGACAACACAGACAGTTTAAGTACAAAACCCAGTCACGTGGATTCTTAATGCCTATGAAGCAACCACAGGAAACAAGCCAGAGGTCTCCTGAGAAAATGATTGTACTTTTAAGACAGGGCCCTAAAAATGAGTAATTGCTTGGCTCTAGTATACAATGAAACTTCACAGCTGTTTGGCACTCAGGAACACCATTACAATACTGACTTTAATGTGCAAAGTAACTTAAATACCCTATGAAGTTTCAGTTTTATAGCTCTTTAAAGTAGGGAGGAATGGAAATAAAAAGAAGATACTTACCTGAGAGTGCAGGACGGAGAGCAGCCGGTAGTACTCCTTGAGTTCCTGATGCAAGGCGGCACAAAAGCTCTGTGTGGGAGAGCAGTCACTTAGGGTGCAGTGCCGCTGCCAGGGACAGGGACCCGCCCCAGGCGCAGGCGCGGTGCTGCAGGTGGGGACAGCATGGCTTACATTCTGGTTCCATCCATGGTCTGCCTAGCAGCTTTATCGCCACAACATATAGTCAACAATGTCAGACAAGTGTTTTTCCTCAGTAAAAAAGAGCATAAACCTCACAAAAGAAAAATTGTTTAACGTAGTATAGTTTTCATGAAGCTAAAAAAGAATTGCAATCACTTTTGTAGAGTCTTTGAGATTATGTCTTTCTCCTTTAAAAGATAGCTTTTAAAAATATACTTTATTAACAAAACTTAATAATTGGCAACTCAGTATCAACCCAATTTTGCTCTGGTTTACACTGTTTTCCCAAGCACAGAATTAAAATTCTCTGTTTATATCCAGCCTTAATGCTGATGGGGGCCACATTAAAACAACAACACTGTCAGAGGTGACAGGGCCTCCACGGGCCTGCACACAGCCCCGTGCACAGCCCCTGCGGGCGGGAAGCCGAGCCAGCCTGCCGGGATGCTGCAGACAGGGACGGAGCCGTTCCGTTATGCTCTAGAAGGGTACACAAGCATAGGAAACAGGTTTGTTTTCCTGCACTGCTGCTTTGTGGGTAGAGACTAATGTGACTAAAATAAAAGGCGCATTCGCGTACTCATTCTGCAGACACAGAGCAGCCCAAAAGCGAGACTTGCAGGTTGCAGTGCCCCTGCTTCGGCAGTCAGACACCCTCGTGTGAGATCTGGGCAACCACCCACCCAGTCCGGCAGGTGCCTTCAGTCCAGATGGCACCTGGCAAAGCTGGCGGTCACGTGTTAGGGAAAGTAAGCCAGGAGCCACAAGGGAAGACAGCACCCTGGCACCCTGCGCGCAGAGATGCCACTGTTGATGGAGCCGGGAGCAGAGCAGCAGCGAGCAGAGGCAGGAGGGGCGGGAAGGTGGACAGCGGGGAGGGGCTGGCCAGTGAGCGCGAAGTCAAGGCGATGAGAGACAGAAATTCCATGTGCTGCTGCAATGGACAACCACAGCTCATGAGAATAGGCTGGACATTCAACACAGCCACAAAAAGGGACTCTGCACACTGTCACCACTAGAGATGACAGCTGGGGGGCAGGCAGGTCTACCCTGATTTTAACATGACACAATATATTCCTGCATGGAAGCGTCACCTGGTACCCCTTAAACTCGTAATACTTCACATCAATTTACTAACATACGTAAAATACCTACAGAGTGTTCAGTCACCTATATCTCTGCTGTGTCTCACTGCTTATCTAGTAGGCTGAGCAGGACCTCCTGTGCATAGCCAATGACAGGAACAAAGACAGGACTGGGGCCCTCGGGCAGGGCAAAGACTCCCTGGTGGGAGGGAGGAGGCCTGGGGTCAGGGCCCAGGGCCCACTGCCTGTGCTGAGGACCCACCGTAGCCTGGCCTTGTCCTTTCCATCTGTCCAAGTGGAGGGGTGCGGTGGGTGGGCTGGGCTCACTAGGGACCAGCAGTGAACATGCATTCTCTCCTCATCCCCAAAAAAGGAATCTGCATAGGACGATCAACTGCTGTGGGTGAAGCCGTGGCCCTGGGTGGTCTCCCCTCAGAGCCATGCTCTCAGCCACTGCCACCAGCATGGCCCACTGCCTGCTGCCTGCTGCGAGCACACAATGCCAGGGCATCAGTGGCAATGACTACCGCACAAGAATCAAAGCATGGGGGAAACCATGGCCATCTCACCTCGAAGGGGCTCTACAGTTTCTGACTGCTACTTTCCCCAGCTGCCAGGGGCAAGAGGGAACACAGCTCCCCATGTCCAGTGCAGCACACCAGCCCCAGCCACTCAGGCTGCGATGGGGGGCACCTGCAGTCCACCTCAGGGAGCCCGGGCCATGGATGTGGCCACACCTGATTGCTCCCCTCCTTACCCTCGGAGGTAGCAGCAGCTACATCAGGGCAGCGCCCCCGGTGGAGCTCCCTGCCCCACCCCTCCCACCCTCCTTCTCTAAACCCCTTTCCTTGGCCGGGGCAGCCTCCCAGCTGCTCACCCATCTGTGCACCAGGCTCCATCAACAGCGCCCATGGCTTCTGCCATCTTGCATGGACCCAATTAATCCCCATCATCGGGAGACTGTCCTGGACATCACCTTCACAGTAGATTTTAAGCAGATTAAGCATCATTTCCGAAGTGAGGCGTGAGTGACATACCTGACCTACTAGACCAAAGGAACGGTCCAGACTCCTCTGGTCAGTATACTTCCTGATCTTATTATGCAGCCATCCCAACTCAGCAAGTCTGACTGCCGTGTCCCGCAAAGACTTGTTCAGGTTTGCCTAAAAAGCAAGCACACCAAAAATTCACAATCAACACTAGAGTTTTCATTATTATTTTCCTCAACTACCTGTGCTCTTAACGCTATACTCAGACATCACCACTTTCAACATGAAAGTTAGGGCCAGGGATGTAGCTCAGCGGCACAGTGCTTGCCTGGCAAGCATGAGGCCCTGAGTTCGATTCCTACAAAAAAAATCCAAAATGAAAAATACATAGGGAAGGAAAACACCCTGAAGGAATGCCGAGCTCCTGCCTTGTCCCTTGCAGAATCCCCACTGGGACCTCTGAATGACTCAATGGCACATAGGTCTGTGACCTCTGTCCCACTGAGAAGGGCTGAGAGCCCCAGGGCAACACAACAGGGACACAGGAAGGCCATTATAGAAGACAAAACCGAACTCTGATCTGGAGTTCCACGTCAGGACCAAGCCCAGGCCAGGCTGCTGTCCCTCAGGCCCCTGACAGTGTGTGGAGGAGGAAGCAGCACTGTCCACAAAGGCCACAGGGGACCAGGCAAGTCCCAGGAGCACTTTGCAGGCCAACAGTTTGCCCTCTACACAGCGTGTTTCTTTCCCAATATTTAAACTACATTGTATGTCACTGTACCTTTCCTTCCACTTTATAACAATTGTCAGTGCTGCTCATTTTGATGTTTTTGCCATCTATGCCCTGGAAGACGTATAAGATGTCTCTCACAAGAGCTGCTTCAGTAATCTCCATGGTACCTGCAAAAAGGTGTTTAAAAGATAGCAATCACTAAACTGTGCATTTCCAGACGAAACACATCTCACGGTACAATTGTCTCCGGAGTACATATTTGCCACCATACTCAACGAGGCTCCAAGGGAACAGAGGCACAAGGCTAGGGCAGAGCGGCGGGGCTCACACAGCACCTCCCCCGAAGGTCTTTCAGACACAGGCCACAGCCGCACAGATCACCAGGGTGTCACTCAGAAGGCGACATCTGTAAAGTGGGTCTCCCACAGAGAATCACAGCCTGATCTCCAACACACTCCCAGAAATGGCGTTCACAGCACGGAAGAGGCTTAGGTCCCCACCATTCCTCAGCACACGCAGTCAGGGGGGCCCAGGCAAGAAGCAGGAGATGTCACACCCTAAAGTCCATGATGCCAGCAGACAGAGGAGCCAGACTCAGAGCAAAGCACAGCAGAGCAGTCACGTCACAGGCGGAGCAAGCCGTCAACACTGGTCAGGAAGCTGCACACTGCACCCTTCACCACCTGTCCAATCAGTGAGCCTCCCGGTTAGAGGGAGGCGGACACGCCCCCCTGTAACTACGGCTACTTCATCTCCTTTCCATCTTCGTCCGTCTCTCTTGCTCTGTGCATGTAGGACCCAGGACTTGGATTATTGTGTCTTTCTTAAGAATGTGCCTGTCAGGTAAATGATGCACCTTGAGTCTATATTCTTAAGTGAAATAAATCGGACTCACATGTGCAAATACCGAATTGTTTCTCAGAAGCTGAAAGTGTAAATAAGGATCAAAATGTATAACAGGTACTGTGAAATAGGAAGAAAACATTCAAATAGGGAGGGGGACTAGGCAGGGGGAGGGGAAAGGAAAGAAAGGAAAAGTAAAGAAAAATGAGAAAAAGAAAAAATGGGAACAAAGCTTTTTAAAATCAGGAGTGGGGTGGAAGGAAGGGTAGGAGAACAGGGGGAAAAAAAGCTATAGCATGTACAGGTATAGATTCCCTGTAATGAATGTGATCACTATGTATTTCTAAAACATAGCAATGAAGTCTGGGGAAAAAAAAGTTCCTGTCCTCCTTACACTGCCCCTCCTTCCCAGGTCCTGCTCCTTAAAGGCCACTTTGACAGGAAGGATCCCCCATCTGCCTTACAGTTAGTGTCTACAGGATCCAGGCTTCCCAACCACTTGTTTCAACCAGCTTGCGTCTTCATATTTAAAGTGTCTCTGGTAAGCAACACACAGCTGTGATGGAGACCACTACGAAGCAGCTCTGAGCAGGACATAATTAACCAGTTGGCTTTCCATGTTTACTTGTGAGTCACTGGTCCCTACTGAGGCCTGTAGTGGCCAGCGAAGCAAAGGACAAGACAAGGCCACAGCTAAGGACACCTGACCCCAACCTCTATTACCTAGGTAAAGACTATAGCTGAGGGATGTCACTCCTGGGTTGAGACCTTCCTGGGGATAACACAGTTCTCCTAAACTAACATCATGTTTTACTTGGAGAAGCCCTCGAGCAGACTTCCAAGGTCCTCGGCCAGCCCTCCCATTCGAGGCAGAGTCCCACCTTTCCTCAGTATTCCCCGCCTTGTTTTGAGGACTACATGAATATGAGCAGCCCAGAGAAGATCTCTGTCTTAGGTCCAGTGAATCTCAAATTTTGTTAGAGGGTTTTGAACCTCCCAGAGCCCTGAAATCATTCCATTTGTCTCATTTATTTAAGCCTTTGCCAGCCACTCCTTTGGGAGATTGCAGACCTGATCAGTCTGCTGTAACTAGGGGCTGATGCTGATGTGATAGGAATGGAATTATTTTTAAAAAACGGCCTTCCAAGCCAAGAGTTCCTACTTGATGGAATTCCTAACGCATTTGGCCTGAGGCAGCTTCCTTGCCTGTGTTTCCTGCCACACTGCTCTGCTGAGACCCTCTGCCTGCCTCAAGTCTACTGTGTGCTCCTTGTTCTACAGGACACACAACCCAAGGCCCTGGCCAGGAATCAGGGAGGCAGGTTCCAATAGGGTCCAGATGCCTGCCCAGCACCCAATACCCCAACATGGCTGCTGTGGGCAGGTAGAGGCTAGCACGTGCAGCTGCTCTCCAGCTGGGTGCTGTGTGAGACCAGACATGCTGCAGCAGCCCAAGGCAGCATGATGCCCTCATGGCTCCCAAAGACTCCACACACTGGCATAGTGACAGGCAGAAACCACTGTGACTGCGTAGCCTGCAAGTCACAACCAGGAGCAAAGCCACTGTTCGATCTTTGGGACACTACAGACCAAGCACTGCTCTCTGCAGTGTGTGCCACTTCTTCTGGGGGTCTAGAGGACTTCAGACCTCTCCCCAAGGCCTTCCTTCCTTCGCTATCAAGCTAATCCTCCATGTGCTCCTCCAGCATCCCAGGCACTGCCCAGGTACAGCACCATCACCGACACAGGCGTGGCCCCTCGTGGAACTCAGACTAGGGAGTGAGCAGCCAGAGGCTTCCCGGCAGGGACAGCAACCAGGACAGGAAAGGGACTGAGGCAGAGCCAGGGAAGAGCAACACAGAGACAGCAGCTCATGCACAAGAAGCAGGGGTGCCAGGGCTGGATGGGGAGGCACAAAGCAACACCCACAGAACCAGGTCACAGCAGAGACCTGGGCTCGGGGACCCAAACAGTGGAAACTCTTAACCTGGGGTTCCGGGTTGGCACCGGCTCAAGAGAACGGTGACCTGAACACTGGAACACATCCTTACCACTCGCATCCCCGTCTCTCCTTGCCCGCGTCATGTTTCGGGACATAGCGCATGGGATGCCCTTGGAGGTCGGGGTCTGCGAAGAAGGCTGGCTGGCGGTCAGAGTCCAGGCAAGGCGGGAACCCAGCTGCTGTCGGAGGCAGTCCCCAACACCCGAACCTTGATGGGACTGTCTAGACAAAGGAGGCAACACTCACGTCTTCCACAGCCACCCTGGCCACCCTTCCTTCCTAGAGAGTGTCCTCGCCTTTCCGCCCCCAATCACCCTATCTCGGGAGGGGCGACACATGGCTTTCCCCAAGGAGCACATCCGTAACAGTCAGGCCAGGGTCCTGGGCTGTGCAGGGTGCTCACAAGCCTGGCCTGGTATTCAGGCCACACTACAAGCTGGGGACACCTAGCTCCGCCACCCAGACACGTTTCACCTCTTCCGATTTTCCTCTACAAACACATGACACACATTCCCCACACAGAACCACTGTGAAGTACTCAGCTAAATGTGACTTCCACATTTCCTGGGCATGGTGCTTAACCATCGGGAGCCACGCGACTGGCCTTCCCTCATACATTCTCTGCCTTCAGGCTGCCCACAGGGGAAAAGGCACTGTGATTTCAATTAATTTGGAAGAACGTGCACCTTCAAAGCGTGGTAGCTTGGTAATCTCAAGACTGTCCTGCTGCTAGTTTTTGAAACTGGAAGCTCATGACAGCTGCCTTCTAGCAAACACACCCTGACAAGTGCATCTAGAGCACCACCTTCCAGGGTGGCAGGCCCACATGCAGCACTTTCACAGGCACTTGCCTCAGGGTGCCAGAGCTTGTACCATACCAGGGGGCACACCTCGAGAGGCCAGAGGACAGGGAGGACTTTATTCTCAAAGGGGAAAGAGTCCACACAACACTTACTAAAACCATGTCTTGGTAAACTTAAGAGATCTATGCTAAAAGACTGCTTTGGCCCTAAGTTCTTGACTCACCTGTTTGCATCATGACATTAGTCATTCCACATACAAAGACAGAGGCATCAGCTGAGGAATTTAGCCAGAGTGTGAGGGTTACATGACCTCTGCCCGGCGCTACTTGTGAATGTGTGAGCTGCTCTTCACAGAATCTTATCCCTGGCTCCTCATCCCTGCCTGGCACTCACATTCCAGCCTCTAAATCCTACAACCTCACTACTCACAAACTGGGGACTCTGCATGCTTCTGTGGAACACCAGGTATTTATGTTGAGTCCCTGTCATTCTTCTGGAAAATGCAACACAGGATCACCTGCTTCATTCTGATTCCCAGAAACGAACAGCAGCAATGAGCAAGGCCACCTGGTTACCTCCATGTAGAACATGTGCTTAAAAACCAGGTTCTGAAGGTCCATTAAGACTCCTGAACCCCGCTTTCTTCTCTTCCATGAGCTCTGACCTCAGAATGTAGTCAGACTGGACAGCAGGTTACACTACAAAGACTGTCACAGCTTAGCCCTGTGTTCCTGGGTCCCATCATCTACTCTCCTACGCAGAGCACACCAGAACTGTCAGCCTAAGGATAACCCAACCTTTACTACTCATTCAGAGCCCAGTGTGAACCGCCCCGACCAAAGCCTACAGGCCCTGCCCAGCATGCTGGGGGCACATGCACGGCCTTGACCAACTGGAAGCCCCCGGACACCGGGCCTCACCAGCCTGGCCAGGTCAGGAACATTACCCCGGGAGCAGAGGCTGCGGGCCAGGACCAGGGCCGCTGAGGGTGCCTGCACTGATACTGCTGATGCCGCTGCTGCCCAGGCTGCCTGCACTGGGCACCGCCTGAGTGCTCCGATCCTGGTAGTTGAGTGGGAGTGTCTGTGGCCGGGCATAGTAGTAGGGGGTAGAATGGGCATCTCTAGGTAAGGCCTGCGCGAACAAAGATGCATAGCTGGACACCTGAAACAAAAGCAGCAGAAATCCAGGACAGAATGTCACAGCAGCTCCCTACCTGGTGGACAGCCCCTCTGGACCTGGCTGCAGCCCACACACCACCAGCCACGTGCTGGCCGAGGCGTCTCTTGAGTCTACCAGCACTGACAGTGTGTTTTCTCCAACAACTACTTCAACAGCTGGCAACTAAACACTTCATTTATTCCCAACCCATGTAAACTGGAACTCAAGTTTCAGAAGTCTGATTTTTCTGATGATGGTCGGGCTTTCTAGAGTAAGACAGACGCTCAAGGTTTAATTTGCATTTCACAGCATTTTTTCATGCACTTATTGGTTATTTGGATGTCTAAGATTTATCTATTCATTTCGATTGCCCTTTTTTTTAACTGGGTATTTTATTTTGGTAGTCTAATTTTTTTTTTTTTAATTCTTTGTAAACTGTAGGTATTAATCCTGTCAAGAGTAGCTAGCCAAATTTTTTTCCCATTTTGTAAGTTGTCTCTTCACTCTATTCTTTCCACTGCTGTGTAGAAGCTTTAAAAAAACAAAAGACCACAGGAAATGGAGATGGATCGTTAGCAAGTGGGAAGGGGATCTAGAGACAGAAAAGAGAGAAAAGGAGAATGAAATTAATTAAGACGTCAAGCACATACACCTATTTATGCACTGCAAGTGTACTAAAACATTTTAATTTTAAAAGTAATAAAAGTAAAGGTGTGCTATTATTCCATAGTGAAGACAGCACAGCGCCCTGGCTTCAGAGATACGTCGAAGCCTGGCCCACACTGCTCAGCTCTTCAGCCCTGAGTGTCTGTAGCAGACATCTCCTGTACCAAGAAGCATCTGCAGCAGGCATCCCCTGTACCAAGCAGCGTCTGCAGCCGGGTGCACTCTCCAACACAACAAGGGCAGGGGCAGGAGAGGGGCTACAACTGCAGGAAGCACACTGGAGCGATGCTGACCCTGACCCCAGGAGCACAGCAGCTCCCTGGCTATTCCTGCCTGTGGAGAACAGGCCACCCATGCTGACGTCAATGACCAGGCAAAGCACAAGTTTAAAACCCATCAGACAGCTGGGCATGGTGGCGCACACCTGCGATCCCAGCACTTGGGAGGCTGAGGCAGGAGGATGGTTGTGAGTTTAAGACCAGCCTAGGCTACAAAGTGAGCTCAAGGCCAGCCTGAACTGCACAGCGAGACCCTATCTCAAAAAGACAAAAAAATAAATAAAATAAAACCCAACTGTACATGTCATATCAGGATAACCACACTCTGAAACGTATCTTATGCAAACTGCACACTAAAGCAGCCCTTAAAAAGAAAATTGTTTGGCCTCCCTGACTAGACACACCCTTGTTCTTCTACTCTTCTCTGAGCTGCAGAAGTTGAGCCCCACCAAACTGTAGCACCAGCCGCTCACCTTGTTGGCTTGCTTACGAGGGTCCTCACTGAGGTTCAGCAGGAGGTAGAGTATGGACCACTTATTTTTCAAAACTCCCTGTTGAGACAAAAATATTTTCGATTAATTTACACAATTCTTCACTTTAATTATACTCTCTCCTAAATTATTTCCAAAATAGAAATGCATTTTAAAATTCACCTGGTAACTTTGAACCTGTGCTCATTTCACAAAGCATCAAACTACCCCACGTGCTGCAGTCTGGAGAGTGTTCTGCACCAATACACTTGGTCCCTCAGTTCCCTGCGAGCCTCCTCCAAAGCCCTAACAAGAACAAATCTCATCCCTACTCTCTTTCTGAGCAGCAGTATCCTCACCCTGAAACACTGTAGACATTCCTGGGGAAGCTGTGGTGGGAAATCTGATGTCTGACTACCACATACTTGTTACATCCAAAGTACAGAACTTATTTTCACAAATAGAAAAAGACGTGAGAAAAGCAAATAGCTCAGCTTAATACAATCTGCCGGGAAATGAGTGTACCAAGAAAGTTCCTATTTCTTTGTAATTTTTTTGTTGTTGTTACCAGGAGTCGCACTCAGGACCTTATACTTGCCAGGCAGGCACTTGTGCCGCTGAGCTACATCCCGACCCATTCTTTATAACTATTATCCAAGCTGGAAAAACATACTTAACAGTGAATCCAATGGAGTGGATTAAGGAATCAGAACAGTATATAAACATAAGGCTGTTTTAAAGGTAAACTATGCAAAGACAGTGGAAGATTCACAGCACAAGCATTTAATCACCAGCAGTACTGTGCCCACTGCGGTGGCTTTTTACTCTGCAACGCTGACTTAGTATCTGTTGAACAAAGCATTAAACTTTTTCAGCTTCACCTTTTTCTCCACAAAAAAACAAGAAAGCTAGATTAATTCAGTACTGTTACAGTCAGAAATCACAAAAAGCTCACTCCACAATTCAGTTAACTTATTGACATAGACTTCATAAAACACCATGTTGTCTTCAAGCGTCAGCATTCAATCACAAAACACCGCAGTCCTCTGCTGCTCAACTGGCCAGGGGACAGCGTGAGCCAGGGCCTGAAGATCAGAGAGCGCACCACAGGGAAGCTTTAGACCCAATGCCCACGAAAGCACTTCCTCCAGCACCTCGACGAGCACCATGGCAGCACACACAGTCTGTTCTTTCTCAAGAGACTCACTCAGCTTCTCAGGCAAGGTGGCATGAAATCCAGCTACAACTTCAACTTCTAATACTGAAACACTGAAATAAGGAAACACTCCCGCAACTGAAAGCCCTCCATGTAACACAGGGTTTAACTCATCACCACCCAGACTGTTGAAGCAGCCCCTCCCCAGTAGCCCGTCCCCCTAGTAGCCCCTCCAGCCCTGGACTGGCTTCCGGACTCCTGAACCTACCTGTGAATGCAGCTTCCTGTGGAGCTCAGAGAACAGCGCAGCGTCTGCCTCTCTCCTCTGCCGGATAACTGCGAAGTCAGGAAAGAAACGGGGCTCGTGACTTAGGCACAGAACAGTCATTCTGACACCATTTCACTCGCAGTAAGAGCTGAAAGAATCTTGGAAGGGAGGAGAATCTGAAAAGAATCTTGAGCTTAAGGCTCCAAAACTTGGCCAGGAGCAACTTTCCAGCTCTAAGTCTGGTCATCCATCCAACCTCTGGCATTTGTAAAATATGGACTGTACTATGCTGGGGTCAAAACATTTATGTGAGAATTAATACAAATAATAGAATCACTAGTGATTATATATCTAAAAACATGCATCAGCAGGAAGCAAATTATCATCAATTTAACTAGTTAATAACAGCTATTGGGAGAGGGACGGAAAGTAATGCCCCTGGAATCTGAGCTCAAAGAGCAATAACCAAAAAGTACAACACCACTCAGGACAGTTACTCCGACTTGACAACTACACATTCTGAATGCTCCTGTTTGGATATAACACAGCAATACTTCGTCTCGTTTTAGTATAAAACTACCAATTACCGTTTCAAAATAAAAATCAGAATACCTTAGTAGTGAATTTTACTGTACTGATGTCTTTGTACTCCAACTACTTTATCTGGGCAGCGAACACAAGCCCATCTGAGGTCCAGTTCTGTGCCAAAGGAGGAGCCCCTGAAAAGCCAGGAGCCAGGACCACATCACCCACCACTCCTGCAGGTGTCTCCTGGGAAACCGCCACACGTTCCAGGAAAGTGGGGCTCTTCCAGCTAACTGACAAGGTCACATTCTCCAGTGAACCTGTTCACCCCATTTCAGGAGTGGAACTTTATGAAAATCCCAATCAGCCTAGCACAGTTAGCTCTGCTCCCCACCCTGGGTCTAGGGATTGAACACAGAGTCTGGCACACACTGAGCAAAATCACTATCAGAGCCACAGCTCCAGGGCTCCCTTGCACCCTGTCTTTAGCTTTCAGACAGGCTCACTAAGTTGCCAAGATGGCCTCAAACCTGTGATCCTACTGCCTCCCCAGTGCTGGGACTACAGGCGTGTGCCACCAAGCTTGGCTCAGTTAGCTCTAAAGGTTCTAATTCTACCTTGACCAGATGAGGCTGATGAAACCAACACCACTCGTGAATTTAGTACCACTAGATAAATTCTGGCACCGTGGGAAGACACAACCATGCCCAGCCTATGCTGACAGCACAGCTGGCACACAGCAGCAGCAAGCTCTCTGCCTCACCTGGTCACACTGCTTTTGAGACATCCTCAGACTCCCGGCCCAAAGCAGTTCACAAAAGCTGACTGCAAACAACTCCCTGGTGGTCTACTGCCTGCCTGCCAGACACTGGGACACAATGCAGCCTTCATGTGGGTGGACTCACAGGAGGGCAGACCTCTTTCCGAGCAGCTGAGAGCCCTGACAGGAGCATGCTCCAAAGGCCCAGGTGCAGGGAGCAGTCCAGACCAGGCCACCAGCACAAGCCACCTCCCACCAGGGCCAGGGCCACTTTTCTGTGGGCCACCAGAGGCTCAAAGGCATGCTTCCCAGGCTCCAGGTAGAAGGGGTAGTGCTCACCCTGCTGGCCGCTGGCCACTCACACAGCCTCCTCCTCCGTGCACACGCTCAGGAAAGCCCAGGGGCCACAGGACTAAAGCTGGCATGGCCCACAGTGTGCAAGTCTGGGTAGAAACCATGAAAAGGGCAATGATTCACTTGCCAAGAGTGGTGTCCTACAAGATGGTGCGCTATGCTGTCCACTCAAAAGGAACTAACACTCATGCCACAGAGCATGGAAGTGGAAGCCACAGTAAGCCGCCCCTCTCCCGCACTTGAAGCTAAGCTGTACTGCTGTAACCTTAGTCTGCTACACTCTTAGTCTTCACTCTAAGAACTGAGTTGTCCTTATTTTTAATAGTACCTACAACCAAAATATGCTTGGGAGCTACACATATACATACATGTGAACATGCACATATATATTCTTAAGTTTTGACAAATTTCATAATCCAACAAGTAATACTTAAGAAAAATACATACGTTCTTTCTTGATTTTTTCAGCTACTAGGAATTCATCTCTTTCAACAGTAGGGGCAAAGTTGCTGCCAATAACTCGCACTGCAAATTGGAACTGTTGGGCCACGTCAGCTGAAAGGTAAATAAGAAGATGCACATTAGTAACAACTGAGTCCTAGAGAATGAACTGGACAAATAAGTCTACCTTCCACCTCCCAAGTCTTCACTGAGAGACAGAAAAGCTACTGAGAAATAATGAAATGAACAAGTGAAGAAGTAAAACTAGTTTTACAAAACACAGAAGAGAGACAACAGCAGCCCAGACAGTCAGAATAATCTCAGAAGACAGAAAACAAACTAGTTGATAATCATAAAAACAAAGAACAGGAAAAATCATGGTGCAGACAGAGAACAAGGAAAGAAATCCCAGTCAAGAAAGCCTCTGAACAGCCAAAGCAATCCTGAGCCAAAAGAGCAAAACAGGACTCAGCACCACCCTGGGTTGCAGATCACATCACAAAGTTGCATGACCAGGACAGCAGGGCACTGGCACCAGACAGACGTGCAGCCCAATGGACAGAACAGAAAACACAGGCAGCCACACACACTTACAGCCAACCAAGCCTTGACAAAGGGACCAAAACAGCGCTGGGCAACAGACAGCTCTTTAACAAATGCTACTGGAAAACTGATAACCAAGTACAGAAAAATGAGTCTACACCCTCCAACTCTCACCCTGTACTATAATCAAATCAAAATGCATCAAAGACCTAAATATAAAAACAGAAACACTGAATCTGCTATAAGACAAAACAGGCAAAATACTTAAAGACACAGACAAAGGCCAGGACTTGCTGAACAGAACCCCAACTGCACAAGAAATAATTCCAAGAATCAAAAAATGGGATTATAACAAGTTTAAAAGCTTCAGCACAGCAAAGGAAACCACCAACAGAGCGAAGAGACAGCCTACAAAATGGGGAAACAATTTTGCCAGCTGCTCCTCTAGGAGAGCACTAATATCTAGAATACATAAAGAATTCAAAAAAAATCAGACTCCAAAAAACAAAGATCCAATCCAAAATGGGCAATTACAATAAACAGACCCTTTTCAAAGCAGAAATACAAATGTCATTAAGTACCTGAAAAAAAGGGTAAGCATCTCTGGCCCCTTGGGAAACGCAAATCAGAATCACAATGAAATTCACTCCAGTGAGAATGGCCAGCACCCAGGACTCAGAAACCACAGCCACTAGGAAGGAGTGGGGAGGAGGAGCCACACACTGCTGGTGTGGATGAAGACCAGGAGGAGCAGTATGGAGACGCGTCAAAGCTCTGAAATGAAATTCACTTGACCCTGGGCCTGCCTCCACACCCTGAGTGTCGTTTCCATGTCTCTCCCTGCTGCTGCAGTGCAGCTCACAGAAATCACCTAGACGCCCCCGACGGACGAACAGATAAAGTGCGGCTTATGTATGCAGCGGGGTGCCACTCAGCCAGAAAGAACAAATGTCAGTCATTTGTAGGAAAAGTGACGGACCTTGAGATTACAGGGTGAGCTCCAGAAAGTTAAATATTGAGGTCTGGTTTATGCTATATGAGAAAGCTAAAATATAAAGAGCAAAATAAAGAGCAGGTGAGAGGCAGCAGGTAGGCAGACCTTGTGGAGACAGGGAAAGGGAGAGCAGGGAGGCAAAGGGGGACCTAGAGGATTGAAGGTATGACACACATGCACTAATTCGTACACTAACTCCTGCAAACGAGCGTCGCGCACCACAAACACACACAACTTTCTTTTAAGTGGGGTAAAAACTTGGAAAAGGAAAAAGCCTCTAAACAGCTCAAGGTCAACAATTACAACATGGCTAAAACAGTCACATAGATGGTCGGTCAGTGTGAAATGCAGTGGGGACACAGACAGTGTTTATTTCCACTCCCTTCAAACACGGCAAGCTGAGAATAAGGCGATTTTTAAAAATAATAAAGAGAATAAGGCATGAACCCGCAAGGGCAAAGGAACAAGAAAACTGGATAGAGAAGGGAAATGCTTGGGAAACAGAAACAGGAAGACCCCTGATGATGGAGCCAGGCTGCCTTTCAGCAGGAAAGCAAGACGGCTATGGCGGGGCAAGGCAGATGCCCCGGACAAGTCCACCTCCGGAGACTGAAGGGGACATGGGCCAGGGCAGGACCCGGACCCAGGACCTGGAGCGCTCCTGTCTCCGTTTCTCAGCACTGCATTTGCTTGTCTGTCTCCCACACCCCAGCTGGGGCTGTGCAACCAGCCAAACCCAAAGAGGACACAGTAAAGCGGGACAAGGCTCGGCAACAAGACCCTCTGGCCAGCATTGAGCCCCAGCAGGGGACTGACAAACCCACACCCTCACACTGCACTGATACCCACAGGGCACCAGCCAGTGACAAAACAGCCCACAGTACACGGCAGCACTGGTGAGTGTCCAGCCAACATGCCAGAAGCACCCTGTGAACCACTGTGAAGGAAGCACCACAGAGGAGCACACTGCAGACCCTTCACACACCCACCACCAAGAGAAACCAACGTGAGCACCAGCACAGAGCTCCCGAGAGGAAGGGCCAGCTCTGTGCACGCTGCCAGGACCACAGGGCCGGCTGCACCCCCAGCAGACAGAGCAGACCAGGCTCAGACAGTCAGCAGGACACAGGGGTGCCCAGGGAACACAAGACCCATTCTATGGAGGACAACCTCCCCACCTGCGTACTCTTACATCAGAGCAGAAAGATACACAATGCCAACACTGGCACAACAGAAAAGAAAGCCGAGCTCAAGTCATTGGAGATCCCGTGGCCTGGCCCAGGGTGCAGAGAGCAGCCCGAGGCACGGCAGCTTCAGCAAGCAAGAGCTGCCCCAGCTGACCTGCAGAGCAGCTTCTGAGCCGAAGATCATGCACCAAGATGCAGGGTCTGGTGGTCATAAACAAGCTTCTTCCATACAAAATATCTCAGTTATTCAAAATATGTCATCTAACACCAACAATTAAACTAGAAATAAATATGAACAATCCTGAAGGATCTCCCAGTATTTGGGACAAAACCCACACGCAATACGTGGGCCAAAGTGAAAGTCTCAAGGGAAATTTTTTAGATGAATGAAAAGACATCAACAGATATAGGGTAGCTAACACAGCACTTACAGGGAAATTTACAGCTTAAAAAGCTTTTACTAGCAAGGAAAACATCTCAAATCAGAAACTATAGTTTACACAATAAAATCAACAAAAAAACTAAACTCAGTATGCATTAGGAAATATTTAAGAACAAGAAGAAATGAAAAACAAACACAAAGGAGAGAGAAACCAAAGAAATTGAAAGCTGGGCCCTTTAGAAAAGAAAAAGGACAGATCACCCTCAACCAGATT
>NW_004955404.1:969440-972884 GCF_000276665.1 Chinchilla lanigera | reverse complement strand
AAAAAAAAAAAAAAAAAAAAAAAAAAACATTAAAAAAAGAGAGAAGATGAAAATTCAAACACAAAAGAAGGGACACTGCCCCTGCTGGCCAGAAACTGAGGAGGTGGTGAGTGTAGCCAGAGCAGAGACACCCAACCTGGGCAGCGCTTGGGCTGTGCCCAGCAACTCTCCTCAAAGAACACAGCCCGGGACACCCCGCCCAGCACACACGCTCACACTGGGAGCCACCAGCCGTACTGACGGTGAGCTGAGAACACCGTCTCATCATGAGAGCAACAGCAACAAACCTAAAATGAGCCATTTAAAACTAACCCTAACCTTCACAACTGTTGGAGGGGGCTGGGAAACCCAGAGTCCAGGGCCGGCTGAGGAGGCCTGAGGAGCAAAAGCAACAGCATCGCACCTGACGCACCACTCAACAGCAAATGGGCAGTAAGCAGTAAGCAAAGGGCGACAGAGCCTGGAGCACGGGAAATGCCACTAAGCACCAGCGATGCACTGGCGCCGCCACCGCTCCTAGGAACAGAGATGCTGACAGACAGCAACAAGTCAGGCAGGCCACGGGGATGGCATGTGTGCAAACTGTTCTGGACACGTCAAATCACAGCAAAATAAAATGGATTTTAAAAATTACATATGAATGCCAGGACCAACCTTACAATTCTATTTGTTTTCTTTTTTTTTTTTTTCTTTTTTTTGAGAGAAAGTCTTGCTATGTAGTTCAGGCTGGCTTTGAACACAATAAGTAGCCCAGGCTGGCCTTAAATTCTCCTGCCTCCGCCTCCAGAGTGATGGAATCACAGGTGTGCAGCACCAGATCTTACTCCAACCTTACAATTCCATGTTTTTTTTTGTTTTTTTTGTTTTTTTTTTGAGGTACTGACAACTGAACCCAGGGTCTTCACACTAAGCTATCCTCCCACTCCTTCTTACTTATTTATTTTTACTTTGAAACAGAATCTAAACTGCACAGGCAATCCTCCCACCTCAGCCTCCCAAATGGTGTGTGCCACCCAGATTGGCCTATCAGTGTTTTTTAAGGTTTTGTTTCAACATCTTTAATCTTCAGGATAAGAACAGGGCAATGTAAACTTGAAAAAGAAGGCTTCTTATTAAACTCAAAGTAAATCTCAACTTATAACAAACACCAGGTATGAAAATTTAACTCAGAGTGACCACACAGAGGAGTAAGACTAAGACCCCTTTGGAAAACAAAAACAACCAAAGGAAACATCTCTGTGGCCTTGAATTTGGAAGTTTCTAACATGAAACCAAAATCATGACCAACATTTTAAAAATAAAGTGGACTTCAACAAGATTAAAAAGTTTTTCTCTGCAAAGAACACTGCTATCAGAATGAAAATACTGAGGAAACAGTACTTGCAAAATACATATCCAACAAGCCAGGCGTGGGGGCACACGCCTGTAACTGCAGCGCCAGGAAAGGTGAAGCAGGAATATCACCACGAGTTCACAAGGGCAGCCTGAGCCGGCCTGCATGCAGACAAATAATAAACACTCAAAACTCAGTGAGGGGAAGGAAAAAGCAATCCAATGAAAAGATAAGCAAGCCAGGCATGGTAGCATATGCCTGCCATCCCAGCCTCTGGAAGGCTGAGGCAGGAGGGTCACATGTTTAGGGTAACCTGGGCTCCACAGCAACAGCCTGTCTTGAGGGAAAAAAAAATGCTATAAGCAAACACATCATCAGAATGATATTTAAACGGCCAAAAAAGAAAAAAGTCATTAAAAGATGCTCAATACCATCAGGGAAATGAAAACTAAAACCCACTGATGAACGATCACTGCACGCCTGTCACCATGGCTAAGGCCCACAACACCGACCAGATCAGTGCAATGAGAAATGAGCACTGAAGCCAGCACCTCTCGACGCAGGACAGAGCACAGATGTGAGCAGTGTCCTGTGCATTTCAAAGTTTCAGACATAGGGGCATGGCTTGTATCTGCCCCTCTTATGCCCTTTGTGCTCACACGTGGGGTTTGGGAGCTAGCCGGATCATGGGTGAGTGATGCTGGATCGAGGGTGTCCGATAACTGAATCAGCCCCTAACTCACTTAGCATAGTTCTGTACAAGGCTGAATGGATTTACGGAAGACAGAAGCCCCACCCCGGGTGTGGGTGACACCAACCAACAGGCTTACAGCCTAGACGGAATAAGAAAGGGCGGGAGGGAGAAGAAGGCTCACTGCCACTGGCCCCGCCCACCCCGCCATGGACTGGTTCTCCTCTGCCAACCCCTCCACCATGCCACCGGCCTGGCAGCCAGCTGACCATGGACTTACTCCCCTACAAACTGTGAGCTCACACACACCGTTCCTCCTTGAACTTGTGGGTGTCTGAAACAAGTAACCAAGACACCAAAGTCCCCAACCCACAGGAGCAGAATCCCTGAAGACAGGGCTGCAATGCTCACTGAGCAAGTATCCCCTTAAGGGAGTGCAACATGAAAAGGTGCCACGCTGGATTCAGCGAAGAGTTGTCTGCCCAGCCCCAGCTCCCCTCCCAGACACACCACTGTCAATGTTTTCATGGAGTCAGTCGCTGAGGGTTCCAAGGCACAGAGAGCTGAAACGCAATGCTCCCAAACAAAGCATCAAACATTTGGGCCCCAGGGTCTCCTTACAGTCTCCAGCAGGCCGCGCTGACACCCACTCAGGCTCCACGCTGCTCCCTCTCCGCCCTCCCACACGCTGGAAGGGCCCCTCCTCTCCCCTTCCAGGTCGCTACTGAACGTCTGAGAGACTTCTTCCCACGTCTCCCCTCTCTCCCTGCACTCTCCTTTTCCAGGACAGGACCTGTCACTATCTATCACCAATTTCACCTCTCCTGCCTCACAACGCGAAGTCTGTGACACGGTTTGTCTGTGTATCTCTGCACCACCAGCACCTTGCACGGGCGGGAGGGGTGCACTCAAAGATTTCTTAGATGACTAAAGTAACAGTGAAATATCGCAAAATGTAGCAAGAACTGTGTCAAGGCAGCACCGAGGGGTGACACAAACTAATTTATCCTTTGCCCCATGGCTATCATGAAACATCCAGTAAGTTACATACTAGTTATCACAGATAATGAAATGTTAAAACGTATCCTCACTACTTTACGTATAACTTTGCCTACAGTCTTCCTTTAAAAATTACGTAATTCATTTTCCACGTTTGGGGACCTAACATGTAACTGTCATCCAGTTAGCAGAAAATTCCCTCTGAGCGCTCAGCCCCAAACAAGTACTAAGAGATGACACCGGGTACGCTGGTGCGCTGCAGCGAGGACGTCCACGCTCAGCGCCCGGCTGCGGCCCCGGGAGAACCCTGTGTCACATCAAACCCTCCGCCGTGGAAGAGGCGGCAGGCGACAGCGGCGAGCGCGCCCTTGTGCGGCCGCCGCTCAGCAGGCCCCGGGCCTCGGCTCGCCCGCGCTCCCGG
>NW_004955404.1:914839-969235 GCF_000276665.1 Chinchilla lanigera | reverse complement strand
GGAGTGACCTCCGGACGCGTGTACCTTCGCTCCTGCCAAGGATTCGGCAGCACAGGTTCTGCAGCAGAACGTTGGGCGACTTCTGGTCGGGGGTTGCCATCGTAGCCCCGCGGCTGTGAACAGCCTCCCGCCCTCGCCCACTGCTCCCGCGCCTGGGCTACCGCGCCGCCATGTTCGCGGAAGCTGCGAAAGCGCGCGCTTCCCACAAGGCCCCGCTCCACACGCATGCGCGAGCTCAGGGTCCGCCCCGCCGCGACTCTCCCGCGCGCGCAGAGTTCCTGGGGGCGTCGGACGGGTGCCGGCGAGGGTCCCGGGGAACAGCCCGCTGTTTGGGTGGTTTTTAAATGGCACCGGTTGAATTCACAATTTTGATGGCGGATCTGTGTAGGAGCGCAAAGGGGATGAGGTTTGTGACAGGCGGTGCACTCCTGTGAGCAGAAATTAGCGGCCGAGGCCCCCCAGCCTGGAGCCCTGCGCCCAAGATAACGATGACGTCATCGGGCGGGGGGGGGCAGTCACGTGCACAGAGCAGCCCGGGGCCTGCGTTGGCGGAGGCGTGCGACCTGCAGCTTGCTGGGCGGGCACCCTCCCGGAGCCACCGGCCGCAGCGGAGCGAGCACGGGCCCCCCAGACAGGAGGGGCGGCGGGACACGCGGGACTGCGATGTGCAGGGCGCGGGCGGCGGGGAGGCGAGCGCGGAGAGGACCGCACGTCCTCGGCGTGGCCCTGCCCCTGTGAGTGAGCCGGGCCTGCCCGCGGCAGGATCCCGGTCCCGGCTTCGCCCCTCCTCGGGCGCCAGTTCGCTTCCTGGGCGCTGCCCCCTCGGGAGGTGCTGAGCGGAACGTAGTACCACGACCGGCACCACTCTGCCCGGGTCCCCTCCTGCGCTCGAGCGCCTCGCCCAGGGTGGCGGCGCTCTGTGCCAGGTCCAGCGTGGTTTCTGCTTGGCCCACCCGGCCCTAGCACAGTCGTTGGCAGGGGCAGTGACCCGGACCTTGCGCATACCAGAAGCCTATGGGTTAACACCTTGAAGGAAGCGGCTGTAATCCCTGGCCTTTGCAGCCCCGGTGCCAGGGTGCGCATTCCGGGGGGCTTTCTGTTTCTACTTCTGGCTGTGATCCCAGAGGCAGCCCTGGAAGGGTCTCTCCTGCATGCCCTGCAGCGTTCGGAGACCAGACCCAGACCCAGGAGGGCCACGGGTAAGAAGGGAAGCAGGCTGCGCACGTCCTGTCTTATAATAATAGGCCACCATTAGCTGAGAGGGGGGACACTCTGAGGCTTGGTCGAGCCATTTTGGGGTAAGCATGTGCTCCAGAGTCCCCCAGACCAATAAGCAGAGGTTGCCCTGCTCCTCCTCCTCCTGATTTGCAGGAACGAACCGAATGGCTGTGCTCGTCACCGAGTTAAAGTGGAATTCGAAAGGATTCAAGTGATCAAAAGGAAGAGAGAAAAGATGAACAGAAGCCGAAGAGGAAGGGGGCCGCTCACTCTTTCGGCCGCTGTGCAGGCGAGACTGAGCGAGGCCTTGCCATGAAAGGCGCTGTCAGAGTGGATTGCTTTCAAGGCTGAGCCTAATGATGTGCTGTGTAACAAGGACACCTTCTAGTAGGAGACAAGTGAGCAGAAGAAAGAAATGCACGCAGACCTTGGTACTCAGCGGCTTTGAAACGTGTGGAATTTGGTTTTCAACACATTTTGACTCAAAACTCCTGTCCTGGTGCTCATCGTTTGTTTGGTACTTGGTGCCTACTGGTGTCTGTTGCCTGGTGACCCACTCTCCTCTCCAGCTTTGTTTGCTACCTGTCTTGGTTACTTTTCTCTCCTTGCTGAGACGAAACACCCAACGCCCAAAGTGAAGGAAGGAAAGGTTTATTTAGCTCACAGTTTGTGGAGGTTTCAGTCCATACTTAGCTGATTCCGAAGCAGAAGACAGCAAAGCAGTAAGAGCAAAGAGGGGAATGGCAGTTCGTGCAAGCCTCTTTCTGTTCCTTATATTGTAAGCAGGCTACCTCCACCCAGGGAGCGGCACTCACATAGTTAACCTTCTAAACTTCTCACATCCACAAGGAAGAACATCCTAGAGCAGAAAGGGCGTGTCCTTTGCATCCCAGGATATAGAACTGCTGAGTCACTTAGCCAAATGTCTAGACTCCCCAAGTTGACACAATGTACCAACCATAACACTACCTTTCCTTCTTCTACCCTACACCTTCCAGAAACAAAGATTAATAAGTAGCGTGGGACCACTGCACCATGAAAATTGCCAAGCTTGATGAAGCTGAAGGGGCACATTGAAATTAACGTAAAACAAGACAATGAGTCTCACCAGGGATAAAGACCTTTCACAATGATAAAAGGGTCAACTCCGAAAACTATAGCAATTATATAAACTTAGGAAGCAAGAGCTCACAAAGTTTCAAAATGCACGAGGTGGAACACTTCCAGAGAGGGGCAAGAAGATACAAGCAAATCCTTTACACACACACACACACACAAAAAAAAAAAAAATGTCTTGGTTACTTTCTCCTTGCTGGGACAAAATACCTGACAACCACAAGTTGAGGAGGAAAGACATTTTCGTCCCTGTTGTAGAGGCTTCAGTCCCTGGTTGGCTGGCTCCAAGGCAGGAGGAGTGACAGGTGGCATCGCAAAGGAGAAACTCCATGGTGGGGCAGGCAGGAAGCAGCTAGGAGGTGTTGGGATTGAACACAGGACCTTGTGCATGGTAGACACGTGTTCTGGCTCTGCAGGATCTGTCACCGCTTCTTAGGTTCTTGCTGTACCACAGGAAGGAACGGCGGCGAGAATGAGAAAAGGTAGACGAGACAAATAGCACGGATCGGGTGAGGACCCAATCACCTGAGCAAAAGAAGAACCCTGCTCAAGACCATGAGAGCGTTTATTTTATACCCTCAAGAGGTTGATTAATTTCAGCCTCTGCCCAGCAATCAGTGAACAAGCGGCAATGGCTTATTTACACGCTTCGAGGAGCTCCCCTGTTCTCGGGCTGGCTGCGTCCTGCACGTGTAACTACTTTCCAGCTTCAGCTGCTCCCAACATGTCTGCTTTGTAAATGATGGGCATTTAGCTGAAGCTGGAAAAGCTGTGCTTGGAGAACACAGTCCAAATCCCCGTAACAGTGCCCAGGTACCAGTCTAGGTGGCAATTGTCAGAAGTTCTTGGTAATTTGAACCACTTACAGCTAACACCTTACTATGGCATTGCCTTTTACACATCTTGTGATTTCTGCTGGATGTTTAAGACCAAGTTAAGGCAAGGCCCATATTAATCCCTTTTTGCTACCTATCAAGGTCAGTTAAGTCTCCTCAGGAATCGCTTTGGAACCACTCACAGCATCTCTAGATCTTCTGTCAGTGTCAGCCATCTGGATGAGTCACGGCCATTGCTTGACCAAGGTGCTTTCTGTGAAAGCTTGAGAGACCTTTTCTCTCCAGGTGACTCTCCTTAGGTACACTGTACTTTCCTCTGTGGTCCCATGATCTCCTTGATCAGAAAATCAGGGACTCAGCTGAGCTATAGGGTACTTTAGCAGAAGCTCTCTTCTATCCTGGGTTTACTCTGACCTCGGATGCCTGGGGCCAAAATATTGGCTCTCCCCTTAGCCCATTTATCTTTCTAATTTTTGGTCTCCAAACCTCAGTGGTTACACATCCAGGAGAGAAGCTTTTAATGACATTACAACATAATAGAGGCAGTAAGCTTAACATTACTATGTATCAATATCAAACACCTTAGAACGTGAAGAGATCAGTGTGGGAGAAAGCAAGGACAAATGAACGTCCCGTAGGAAGGCTGGGGACAGTGTGAACATGGTGTAGCTGTCTCACAGCGTACACCGACGGTGACCAATCAAAGGGGCAGTTCTTAGGCTGTGGTGTTGGGGTGGCACCGCACCCCCAGACCTGTTGTGGCTGACGCTGGCCCCTATCGCCTGTCGGGCAGACTTCTTCCCTCCGTGTCACCCTTTTCTATTCCTTCCGACGCTGCTCCCATTGGAAAACACTCTCCCACCTGTGCTTGCTGACTGGGTCTATGAGCTGCTCCTCCCCAGGTGGGACGGTTTCTGTCCCACACACTGAGCTATCAGTGCCTTACTTACGCCAGCATGCACACGGCCTCTGTGTGTGCTTGCTCCAGGTCTGACTGTTCACGTTCTTTGTGGGCCCTGGGTCCCCATTAGAGGTGCACACATTCACTGTGCCTCTTCCCCTCTGCTTTAACGGTTGAGCACTCCGGTGGCTGCCAAGGCATGTGGTAGACCAGCAGTCTCCTGTGAGATAGCCACTGCAGGTCATCGGAGGAGAAAGCGGCCTGTGAACACTCTCTGTTCTCAGTGGACGTTGGGCACTGAGATCAGACAGGCGTGAGACAGGTGGTCTGGGGCAGTGCTGACCAGGCCCTCTGCGGCCCACCGTGCCCACTGCCAGGCACGTCCAGTGGGTCTGTGTCCCTCTTCTGTGATGCCACGATAGCCACCTTGGACGTCACTACTGTTTCTGCACAGGTTATAACAGCTGCCACGTGTGGACTCGTGCGCTTTCACAGGGTGACAAGGCTGTGTCAACACCCACTTCACAGCCGAGGATGCTACAGTTGAAGGCCCTCAGCTCCCGGGGAAGTTCAGAGGAGGGCAGAGCCCGCTCAGCACCTCCAGCTGTGCCATTCTGCTCCCCGAGCCACTCTCAGTCCAGGCTTTGGTGATTGCTCAGAATGTTTTGATAAACTCCCTTATGCCATTAGCCCTGCAGTCCCAAGGAGCGGAAGAGCGAAAGCTCCCAAGGAGAAATCAGATAAGGCATTTGAAAGAAAGAAGTTAATTAGTTTTCCGGATGATTAGAGAGCTTATTCCTCTTTTGCTTGAAGGACCGCTTCGCCTGAGTTAATAAAGTGAAGGTGGGGGTCTCTTTCACGGCAAAACCTTCAGCCACAGCTCTTTGACCAGCCAGAGTGGCCAGGGAAGTCTCAAAAGGAGATTTGAATAATACACGCCCCGCCTGCCCTGGGCATTGTACTTGGTGATTGAGTCGAAGCACATGAATGACTGGGCCAGTCGTCTGTTTCTATAAATATATATAATCAATTACATTGGCGGTGGCAGGCTTCGGTAGTCTCTGAATAGTAGAGAAAAACATTTGTCCTGCCACATTTTCATATTTGATGAGCTTTGTGAAACCATGGAGTGGGCTCGTGACCCATCACATGCAACCACAACTGTTTGTCCATTTCTTTTAACATTAGCTGTGGTGTGTGTTATAAAGTTTCAGCTGGAATATTTGGGGGTGTCTGCGTGATGTGGGGGGCAGAGTCAGAACCCAGAAAGTGCCCCCATTGCGTGTCCTACATGGCGACATTTTTAATTCTCCTCGTTTATGCTCAATGCCAGGCAACAGTAACAGCGTGTAAGGTTAGTGTAAAATCCTCGTGCAGATGTTCCCACGCCAGGCTCCTGTGCAAACCTGATTTACCCTTCAGAAGCATCGCATTCAGCAGAGTGCAGAAAGAGCCCCCAGCACAGGCCTGAGCTCAGGAGCTCTGCTCTTTCCAAGGGCAAAGCACACAGCCTCCCCTGCCTGCTTTCCCAGCTCAGGTGTTCTAACTTTGGGTTCTTGTTAAAAGACTGCAGGGATGACCTGCCTTGCGAGCACGTCCACCCGCTGTGACCCCGCAGCACCACAGCTGCTAGCTGGGCTCTGTGCTGAGCTGCTCCTCGCAGAGCCGTACTCCAGCGGCCACTGCACCAAACTCGGCTTTTCCTGGTAATGTCATTTAGTTATGAATTCACTAATGCTGGGTGGATTTTGTGTTCTTTGTCTTTTAAACTGAGAAGCTTTTAAGAGCTCAGTATACAGATCTGGAATGTTAGCAGCATTCAGGAGGCTATCACCCTCAGCTTTGTTGCGTCAACTTTGAACAGGCCCTGTTAACACCTGCGGAAGACAGGAAGCACCGTGGGCAGAGCAGCCAGGAGAGATGGCACTCACCCTTGGACTGGGAGGCACTGTGGCTGCCCTCCCTGTGGATTTCCAGGCAAAAGCACCACTCCTGGGCTCTGTCTCCAGAATCTACAGTCTGTTGGCGATGGAATAAGAGGACCCACCGTCCCCTCGCATGAAAACACTTCAGTCGGATTTTGAAATCTTTGCTCCAATTTTCCCTCCTGAGTTCCTTTTCTGTTAGGCTCTACTCCGTTTTCCTCGGTGCTGTGGCACTGAGGCCTTCTCAGCTCATGCTCTCCTTCTTTGCATTTCCGCGTTTTCCTTTTGGTATCTTTTAGTTTGGAAAGCTGTTATGCAGTGTTCACTTACAAACTGTCTCTCTTATGGCAATGTTATGTACACACAATTCTTTAAAACAACTTTTGTTTTTGCTCCCAAGACAATGAATGTGCATTGGAAAATTAGGAAACCATAGAAATGCCTAAAGAATGAAAGTCAGGCATAACTGCTCCTACACAGACAACTACTGTTAACACTCTAGGATATTCACACTTAACCTGTTTCCACAGTGTGTGCGCACACATGCACACATAACTGTACTGCACATACTTTTTTCTGGAGATAGGGGCTCCCTCATTGTCTAGACTGGGTTCGAACTTGTGACTGTCCTGCCTCAGTTTTTCAAGAGGCAAGGATTAAGGTGCACTCGCCACGGTAGCTAATAACATATCTTCTGTGTCATCAGATGGACTAACGCCTGATGATTTGTGGTTGCATAAAAAATTTTCCACTGTATTGATATACCGCAATTTATGAGATTAATTTCCCTCTTTGAATTATTGGACCTCAAGTTTGTTTTCAAAGTTTTTGGTATTATGCATAAAGAATATTATATATAAAGAATATTAAGGCCACTCTAAAGCAGCTCTGCTGCCTGGCAAATGCAAGGTCCTGAGTTCGATTCCTGGTACAAAAAAAAAAAAAAACTTTAAAGCAGCTGTGGACACAAACCATGAGCAGAGGCCCCTGGCAGTTGGGAGCGGTCGCCAGCTAACTTGGCTTTGTCAGGAAGGATTCCCTGGAGGTGAAATTCTCCTGCAGCCCGGAGCTGGGATGATCAGGATGATGCTGCCCCATGTTCAGACGTGCTTGGTCTCTGTCCTCCACCTCACCCTTCACTCCCTGACCAAGCAGCACGGAAAGTGCAGAGGAAGAAGGCGTTGGGGCTGGAGGCCAGTTTAACCAGGGGAAGCCCATGCTGCAGACCTCAAGACCCAGGAGCTGGGGTCTGCCTCTGTCCTGCCCAGACTATCAGGTTAGTCAAAATCACCAGCAAGAACAAAATTCCAAAAGCTCTGTCTAAACAGTGAATTGGATGCTAAGATGCTTTAATAGTTCTTGTTTTTAAAAATTCCCCCATGCCAGGCTTGGTGGTGCACGCCTGTAATCCCAGCACTCAGGAAGCTGAGGCAGGAGGATCCTTGTGAGTTCAAAACCAGCCTGAGCTATAAAGTGAGCTCAAGCCCAGCCTGAACTGCATAGTGAGACCCTGCCTCAAAAAGACAAAAAAAAAATAAAAAAATAAAAAAAATTCCCCCGTGCCTACTGCACAGCAGGAAGCTGCAACTTGTGCTTCACTCTGTGTTCTGTGAGTGCAGGGATGTGGCTTTCCTGGAGTCCCCGCGCTGTGTGGGGACTGAGTCCTTGCGACACTTCCTCTGACTCATGGGAGGTCTCCTGGGCCGCTCACCACCATCAGAGGCATCTTCGAAAATGGCAATTGGTGCATTTGATTCAGGAAAGAAAGGAAAGGCTACTCAGAACGGAAGGAGGGGCTTTCAAAATCGCCTCATCTGTCTCTTTCCCCAGGGCAACCCAGGCAGAAGAAAGGCCGCCTCCTTGTCCCGTTGGAGCCGACACCCCGGAGGCCACGAGCCGGCCTCTGCTGCCCTCTGCCGGCCTCTGCTGTAACCTGCAGCCCCGGGAGAGGTGGAAAGGAGCCCATCGCCTGTGCTAGCAGTGGGACCCAGGGCTGAGCCTGGTGTCCTCACAGTTCTGCACACGCGCGCCTCTGCTGGCCTGTCCCCTTCTTCGCCTTCCTGAGAGAGCTGGGGCGGGGGCTCCCCATCTCGATCTGTGCCACCTCGCTCTGCTCGGCAGAGTCCTGCCTTGGGCCTGTCACCTCTGTCACTGTCCCTAACGCTCCAGGCAGAGACGGCCATGGTCATCTGGCAGAGCTGAGAGGGCTCAGGACACAGTGTTCAAAGCCTACCTGCGAGCATTAAAAGTGGCAGCTGTAGACGAGGTGTGAAATTTCCACTAAATTTCAAAGTATGAAATCTCTCAAGACTACTTCAAAAAGACCAACAGAGAGATACATTTCATCACACAGACTGTTTTAAAATGAAGCCTAATTTAGCAGGAAACGTGAATTTTGTGTTATTTCATGTATTAAAAATGGTTCAAAAATACATTGAAGCTGGGCGTGGTGGTGCCTGCCTGTAATCCTAGCACTCAGAAGGCTGAGACAGGAGGATCACTGCAACTCTGAGGCCAGCCTGGGCTGCATAGCAAGACCCTGTCTCAAAAAAACAAAGTAAATAAAAATAAATAAATAAAATGGAAAGCGGCAAATAGCCTACATGTATAGGATCATTTCAGTGAGGGATACCAGGGAGCTGACCTGGGCGGGACCCACCTCTCCAGGAGGCCATGGAGCCCCAGCCACATAACATGGGACTCCCAAGGGAGTTGAAAACAAGGACCACGGTACAAGTACGCCCTCTGCGTACCCCACTCTGCAGCTGTGAAGGTAGCAGTTGCTCACAGTGTGTCCTCTGTGTCCTGCTTTCTGACCCATGGCTTCTGGCTTAGAGCCAGGGTCCTAAATGTGACCTCTGGCAAATGCCTCTCAGGCGCAGGTAGTGGTCCTGACTGGAGACATCACCATGGTTTGGCAAAAGGCCCCACCACCAGCCTGCGGCCGGGAGCAGCCTGCACCCACAGCCGCTCTGTTCAGCTTTCCTTTCCAGGCCGCGGTTCACAGTGGATCTTGGTATTTTCCGCGGAACACACTGTGTATGAAGTGCATGTCTCCATTGGGTTTTCATTTTCCTAACTACAAAATAAACGTTTACTTAAGTGCTGCTGCAATGTGAGGTAGACCACATTAGCACTGCAAGGGTCCTGAGAGCTGAACTGTCACCAGACACACAAGCTTAAGCAGCACTGGTTTCCCTTACATGAGAAACCCAAAGTATAAGAAAGAGCAAACTAAAATAGAGGTGACAGGAAGCAAGGAGATGGGTCTTTTGTAAAGGCAGGGGACCAAGAGATGGCGGGAGGGGGAGAAGGGGCCGTGGGAGGGGATGAGAAAAGAAGGAGGATGTGCTGTGTTCACATACCAGCTCCCCACAGTGAAGGTGATCATTATGTACTGCAAACATGCACTAATAAAAAAAAATGGAAACTATCTTGTCATCGGGGTTACAGCTCATAAAAATAAGCCAGGTCCTGTATGTTAAACCTATGCAGTGGCAGAGTGTGTGCTTAGCAGGCCCTGGGTTCAATTCCCAGCACAAAATTTTAAAAAGGAAGGAAGGAAAAAAGAGAAGTAAAAAGAAACCAAACTGAGCTATTGCTTGCTAAAATTAGAGACTTAGAACCAAAAGTCTCAGCATAATATCTGAAATGTGCAGGATATTAGTGGAAATTGCTTTTCTTAAAAAAGGAACAAAACAGCTCAAATAAGAAAGGACAATCATCTAACATAAACACCAAGGTAAGCACTCAGCTAGCATCATCTGACAAGCTGTTTAAAGCAACATAAAAAAATATTTCAACAAAGAATTATGAATTCTGTTGAAACAAATGAAAAGTAAAAACCTTAGCAAAAGCATAAAAGTAATTTTAAAAGGACAAAGTATAAATTATAGAAACAAAAAATACAATAACAGAGCAAAAACTTGCTGAGTGAGTTCTGTACAGAGTGGAGATGGAGGAGGACAGGACGCAGGAACCTGACCGTGATCAATATCCTTGACGTCGCCTCGGCAGTGGGAGGAAAGGATGGAGAAAGCAAGCAGCATACCAGGCTCTGGACAGCAACCAGAGATCCCAGTCTCACATCCCTGGAGTCCTTCAAGGAAAGGATGCAGCACATTACACCGAGCACTCCCTAGAGTGGGCAAACACACGCTCACACAGCTCCAGGTGGGCATGAACATGGGCCGTGATGGAGTCAAGCTAGAAGTCCATGACAGAAAGACATTCTCCAATGAGTGGAAACAAAACAACATACTGTTAAATAATTCATTGGCCAAAAAAATTTCAATGAAAATTCCAAAATACAGAAAAACAGGGGCTGGGGATTTAGCTCAGCGGCAAAAGCGCCTGCCTGGCATGCGCAAGGTCGTGAGTTTGGTTCCCGGTACCGGAGAAAAACAAAAAACAAAAAAAAACAAAATACAGAAAAACAAATGAAAATGCAATGAAGAAAAATTGGCTGGAGTCAGCTAAAGCAGTGCAGAGAGGAAAATGTGTAACTTTAAGTATTTACACTGAGAAAGAGGAAAAACCTCAGCCATGCAAGTTTCTGACTCAAGCAGCTACAAACACTAAGCCAAAATAACTTGAAAGGAAGAAAAGGCAGAAAGTAGTAATGATCAAATCAGAAACAAGTATAATTACAAACAGTAGGGAAGGGCTGGGGATTTTAGCTCAGCGGCACAGCGCCTGCCTGGCAAGCGCGAGGTCGTGAGTTCGATTCCTGGTACCAGAAAAAAGAAAAAAAGAAGCAGTAGGGAAAAGAGGTGAATTATAAAACCAAGTCTTTGAGACAATGAACAAAACAGGAAAGCTCTAGCAAGAGCAGGAGACAAGTCCCAACACCAGGTATAAGACAGTAACCGACCTCAGCTTACGTAGCTATTGAGGGAGAGAAGGGAGAATTACAATTTACACTCATGGTCCAGCTTCAAGGGTTAATTAAGCCATCAGTCTTTGTGGCAACACATACTGACCCTGCAGTTTGACCTACTCCACACCCAGCAGATCAGCCGCACCTAAACAACTGACAGCAGCTCGTGTTGGGAACTGGGGTGGAGCAGCTAGACTGCCGTCTCATGGGAGGGTCCTGACAGGTGTAGTTAGGTGGAAAGGGTGTCGCAGTGTCTTCTAGGGCACGATGCCTGCCCGGCCTGTGACCAGTCTCTCTGCCCCCGGAGAAATGAAGACATTTGTCCAGAGACTGAACAATAATGTTCAGAGCCCGATGAATCAACCCACGCAGCCGTCAGCAGGGGGACAGATCGACAAATTGTGTGGCAATCAAGTAGTGGCATCATCTTCAGTAGTTAAGAAAGAACCACCAA
Source organism: Chinchilla lanigera (assembly GCF_000276665.1). NCBI lineage: Eukaryota > Metazoa > Chordata > Mammalia > Rodentia > Chinchillidae > Chinchilla > Chinchilla lanigera. The sequence goes on along the minus strand of NW_004955404.1, from coordinate 957,906 downwards.
AACATGAGCGAATGCGGATGAGCCTCAAAATAAAAAGAGCCAGACATGAGGTATGTCACTGCCTTTACAAGAAGTTACTGGTGACAGAAATCAGAATTGGAGATGTGTGTGGCAATCAGGCCTGACCAAAGCAAGCATGAGGAAGCCTCAGGGTATCTGTCTCTGGATAGGAGCTCGTTTCATGGCAATATACTTGTGTCAGAGCATTCACTGCGTTCTGTGCATGTCACTACATGCACGTATCACCTACATAAGACAGAAGAAATGCACTCAATTCTAATGCAAATGTTTGAGGGTAACGCTGATTATGTTCTTAAAGGGAAGGCTTATAGGAGCACTTACATAAGTGTGTCCTATGCCATTAGGAATAAAATAAAGATGTTGTCCACCGTTGCTGCTAATTAATGTGGAGCTGGAAATCCTCACACACTCGAGGCAAAGAAAATAAGAAGTGAAGTAATGTTTACAGCACAGCTGGCCATGCTTTCTCAGCGGGCCTTGTTGGGACCAGCATAGACAGCGTTCCGCGGGCTGACAGGGGTGACCTGGCCCTGACAACCAAAATGGAGGACACACGAGAGTAAACCAGAAGTGCCTGGATTTGCTGTCACCTGCAGACTTCTGCTGACTCTGGCCTCACCCCTACCTGCTCCCTACAAGCTACTTCGAAGGAAGGAGAAGCTGCCTTTATTCCAGGTGAGGAGAGACATCTCGCTCAGGACACGTCCTTGCTGTCCACCCCAAGCTCCTTTTAGCATCTGGTGGCGATGAAGAGAAAATGGTCTCCTGATATTAAATCAATATCCGAGCAGGGCAGAAAGAGGGTTCATATCAGGTTTCCACAATGCCAATGTCGAGTGCGCGATAATGCTGCAAGATGGTGTGGCGGGCCCTGCCAACAATAGGCTCAAAAGTGCAATTTTAGCAAAATAAATAAAATGATGGTTAAAAATGCTTTTGTTTTGCAATGATCTCATAAGACACAACACTGAAAAGCAAGGTCACGTTTCTCACAAGGCTTGTAGCATTTCAGGAGACAGCTGAAAAGGAAAGCCATCATCATACACTTAAATAACGTGGAAGGAGCGGGAGGCGGAGACGAGATAGAAACTCCTGCGTGCCTACCAAGCGTGGGCACTTACACCTTCACGGTGATCCCAGCTGCACCACAGCCTGCCAGCTCAGGAGGCTGCCCTGTGAACACACTCGCATGCACAGCAGTGCAGGCCGGCGGAGAGCCCTGGGCCTCGGCCCTGTCCCCACTCAGGGCCTGGCTTCCTGGAGTACTCTCTGACCTCTGCCTCGTGTTTCGTGGAGGAAGAACCTAAGTGCCTGCCAGCATTCCCGGGGTTCACCGGGGCCCTGTGGCACTGGTGCTGCCACCTGGCCCTGCACCCCTCTCACGAGGGCTCTCGAGACCTCCAGGGTCGTACAGCAGCGCATAACGTCTCAGCCTTTAACATGCAAGCAAAGCATGGATAGCTAGTCAGGAAACCAAATGCAAAATGCGGTAACAGCAGTGACAGCCAGTGGGCCTGGTGCTGCCTCTTTGCTATGGGGGGTGGGCTGCATGGCGACTGCTCCCTGTCCCCTGTGGCTACATGAGTGTCCCATATGGTAACTGCAAAATGCTTGTCAGATGCTGAGGGGTTGATCCAGCACTTGCAGAGACAGCAGAATTCACTGCACACTTTGAGAGGGCGCCGTCTCCACAGGCCAGACCCTCGATGCGCCTTCCCCTCTCTTCCTCCCAGATGGCCGCCCCGCCTTGCCCATGGTCACACTCACTCCTAGCGGCCAGGTCGAAAGCCTGTCTCAGCCCTCACCTGGCCCGCGGCTCCAAGCCCTCCTCGCACAAGGCCACCACCATCTCTGTGCCCGGTGTGGGGACACTCAGGTCCCCATTCTGTGGAACTTGTTGCCCAAGGGCTCCTCCTGCACCCATAACACAGGCAGCAGGGTTTCCCGGGTTTTCAACCCGGGCCACTGTTCACTTGTTAGGTCCAGCTTTCCCTGGGATGCAGGTCCTGGGGTGATCAGCCCTCATCTCCTCCCGCTGCTGTCCTGGCAGCCGGAGCGCCCTCCGGAGGCAGCCCCAGGCCTGAAGCAGCCCAGGCCCTGCCCTGTTGGCTCCGCCCTCGCAGTCGGTGTGATTCATCCCTGGACTGTGTGCACCTTGAGGCAGAGGTGCTGTCTGGTTAACTCCTGTACCTCCACGTCAGTACATCGCCATTCAGCAAGCATTTGCTATGAATATGCAAGTAGAGGCATAGTAAATGTGTTTTGGGAGCACTTAGAGGAAAGACTTCTGGAGAATTATAAATATTTAGAGGAAGGGCCAAGGAGAACCAGACTCAAGCACTTTGCAAGATTGAGAAAACATACTTTCACCCCCTAATTTCAGCCTTATAAAGTCGCATCACTAACATGTGATGTCCATTTATTTGGCATAACAGCCCAAACCTGCAAATGTTATTTCCTCAAATTGACAAGGACCTCAGCTCGCCTAAGTGCACACTGTTTCCATGGAGATGGTGGCATCTAATAGTGACAGGAACAGAGGACTCGAGGTCACCCTAGGTCACCCGAGACTTCTCATTCCTGACATTGTTGCAAGCTCACAATCCCAGTGCTCCTTGGTGGTATTTTCTCTGCCAACAACTAGTTAATTAATTTAATCCTTTCAATGCTTCATGTGACTAATCACAGGACAAAAATTTGCATGAATTTGCTTGTTGTGAAAACTCGTGCCTTCCTAGAAAAGCAGCAACTCTTCCTCTAAGATGAGAAAGGGTCCCAGGGATTCCACGTTCACTCTCTGTCTGGCCTTCTGCCCTGGGCAGTGTCCAGTCTGCACCCCCGTGCCAGTCTAAATCTCGGGGAAGTCCAGCCATGCCTTCCATTTCTCCAGAAAGTACACTGAGTGCAGTCTTGATTCCAAATGGGAGAGGAACTGCAGAACCCAGGACGAGGAGAGACCGTGCGACCATTCTGTCTTCCTTCTGCTGAGACCTGTCCTGCTGGCCTCAGGCAGGCGGAGGTCAGTCCTTTCCCTAAAGACCTTCCGGAAGGTGATCAAGTGTGCACACCTTTCCAGCAGCTGGTTCCTGTGCAGTGTCTCCTTTGTGAGACCCAGATGTGCTGAGTAGTCTTGGGGAATTACGTTGGCCAGATGTCTCCCCGGCTGAACCCGTGTGTTTATCTTACTCTTTGCTAAGTCACATGGGGGCCACTCTCTCCTACCCGAGGCGAGGGGCTGCTGGCAGGGTCCTATACAGGTCCATCTGTGCAGGAAGGCCCCCAGCTGCAGGTGGGGGATAGAGGAGCCCTGGCCTGTGCTCCTCTCAGGCCTGCACTGGAAGGCAGAGCAAGCCCTGGAGCGCCGCACACAGTGTGACCAAAGACCTTCAGTGGCCCTTTCAGGAGCTGGGCAGCAGGAGCAGACCTGGCCAGACCCAGCCCCGGGCCTCCGCAGCCCCGGGGTCCCTGTGTAGGGAGCTCAGCTGGGAATCGGAGCAGGCAGGCTTGAGGGCCCAGACACAGCCCATCCCATGCCAAGGAGAGTGCAGTGCTGAGGACAGTGCAGGCTCATCCTGTGGTCCGCCCCAGCACCACCAACCAAGTCATCAGCTTTGTTACAGGAGGAACTGCACCAACGTTCAGCAGGCGACCACCAGCAGCCCAGGACTGGACACGGCTAGGTCAGCCCCCGGCACAGGGCCCTCCCGTCAGCACCACCTCCTTGCATGCTTCCTGTTCCGGCTCTGCCGAGATGCAAACCTGGAGCCGTACGCAACTGAGCTCCCGCCCCGCCGTTCTGGCATTGCAAGGATCCTGCGTGGTGCCCTGAGAAGCAGCACCTCTACCCTGCCTGCCCAGCACAGTTGCTTGTGCCGGGTACCCAGGGGCACCAGATGAGTGTGCCCTGCCCGGGTACAAAGCAGGCCTCTCCTGCACGGCTGGGCCTGAGCTCTTACCCCACTTCCAGGGTAGGTGTGAGTTCTGGAGAGAAAATGTAATTTTGCTGTTGAAAGATGTTTTCCCAGAGTGAGGCTGTGCGGTCTTCATGTCTTTAACCACTTTGATTTGGCGGTGCTTGTGACCCTGGTGGTTGCTGGAGGGCAGTGAGAAAGACCAAGAGAAAGCTTAACGCGCAGAGGTGGGCTCCGTTTCAGAGCAAAAGGCTTCGACATAAACGACAGGAAAGATGATTTCATCAGACTTTGAGAGAGAATTAGACCATTTTATGCTGTACTGGTGGATAGATGGGAACAGCAAGATCTTTAAAGGTCCAGCTTGCTTTCCGCAGTGTATTTATTTGCAAGTGGATATCTCCTGTGGGTTTTCGCGCTTGGGCTGACATTCACAGAGGCAGTCACGTACATTTCCAGCATTGCGTTTTGATGGTACATCATTAATAAATTGCCCAGCCCATCTGAGTAATGAATCAGTGGTTAAAATAAATGTGTGGAAAACAAAAATAATGTAGTGTCATAGTGCCTGAAATGTTGGCATATCCTGTACACGTTCAGTGCAGCGCACTGATCAGCATTTAGATAAACCCAGTGGTCCACCAGTAGGGAGGACGGTGGGAATCAGGGCTCTACTGCTTCTCTCACTTGCATGGGTGCGAATATGAGGATTTACTGCATATCTTCACCCCTCCTCACGTACATCTAAGAAACAGCAAAGTTAAAAGCATATCTTCACCCCTCCTCACGTACATCTAAGAAACAGCAAAGTTAAAACATAACTTTTGGAAACCATGGAGCCATAGATTTTCTTCTTCTTAGAGGGATACACTTATTTCTTGTTTGACAAAAAGAAAATTAAAATATGCATCTATATAAGTGTTTGGAATATGGATTCCAATCTATCTTTGAGATGAACAGCGGGGTGTGGTAGCACAACCTGTAATCTCAGCACTTGGGAGGCTGAGGCAGGAGGATTGTTCAAGACCAGCCTGAGCTACAAAGTGAGATCAAGGTCAGCCTGAACTGCATAGCCAGACCCTGTCTCAAAAAGCCGAAAAAAAAAAAAAAGAGAGATGAACAAACTTCCAATTGTTTTTCCTGCTGAGCTTGTTACGTAATGCTTCTTTGGTTTCTGAAGCTCCGCCACTCACTCATGGGGTGGCTCAGGCAGCTTAATCTCCTGAGGGTGCCGTCCACCCGAGGGCTGGTGGAGATGACCCTGGCGCTGTGCACCCCTCGCTGGTGATGGGGGACGTGCCTCCCGGGCAGCGGGGACAAGGCCCTGCATGGAGAGCAGACCTGTATCTTGGGCTGGATTCTCTCGTACTGCAGGCCCCAGGTCTCCCCTCCACCCGACCTGTTGGGCACCAAGGGGACGAGGAGAATGCCGCCATCTATTCATTGCGGCATCTCCTTCTTCAGATGCACTTTTGTTTATTTTTAGGCTGAAAGCTCAAACTTTCTTCTCCATTAATCTTTTTGTGGAAGACCTGTCTGTACGCTTGAGAGAACTAATAGCTTTGGGGGCAGTTCCTAGCTTTATCATTTGTTTCTCAAGGTTGGCAATGCACGGGACATATGGATTTCTGGCTGCAGAAACGGGCTGGGTGATGGTTTCTCTGTGGTCCCTGCACCCGCCCTTCCTGATGACTTACAGCGACATTCTGCTGGCATTTCTACTGACCGCAGCCGGATCCTGGGTTTCATCGTCGATTTCATCTGCTGGGCTGGAATGCTCCTCACAAATGCAACTCTTGCCCTCAAGCTCCCCGGTCTGGAAATCTGTCCCTTCTTACCCCCGCCCTCCCGCACCTGTGCCTTCATCCTTCCTGTCGCCCTGTCCTCAAAGCCCGGGCTCGTCTTGATCCCCTGCACCTGCCTCTGGCACCCAGTTTATCTGCCCCTCCTCCCGCATTCCTCCCAAGCCCATCCTGTCCTTCCCACTTCCACCTCCAGATCGCCACTCACCCATCCAGTGGTTCAAAGGGTTATTTATTTACACCTACACGAGACCAGTCACTGGGCTAGCACCAAGACTCTAAATAGAACCAAATCCCAGCCCCTGCTTCAGGCATCCACAAGCTGAGCAGCAGGACAACTGGTAAACCTAGGTGCCCGGCCACTGGTCTGGCTTGGACAGAGACTCTTTCCTGGAGAAGCTGAAGCCCATCTCAGTTTTTGAATGGTGAGCTTTCAGAATCTTTACTTAGAGAATCTGACATGGACAAAATACACGACACAAAGGAACCTGGGCCACTTACCTGGAAACTCAAAGCAGCAGCTCCTACCTGAGGAGGTGGAGTGGGGATTCTGACCTCATGGAAGGAGACACACAGCACTGAGCAGCAGGCACTCCACACCTGCCGCTGTAGTCTCCATTCAGAGAGGGGACACTTCCTGATTAGGACACGGGGATTAACCCTGCTGACTGCAAACAGGGGGAAAGAAGGAGAGAGGGGGAGTTCATTTCTGAAGCAAGGTGTAGCGATGCTAGATTGTCAGGAAAACCTTAGCACAGGAAGGGCAGAGACGGTCTCTTTGTTGATTGATAAAGCCAGTACATGTCATATACCTCTTATAACCTCTTATGTGGTCAGAGCAGCTCTTCCCTCCCTCCCTCCCTCCATCTTTCCCTCCCTCCCTCCCTCCCTCCATCTCTCCTACCCTCCTTGCTTCCAGCTTTTCCCGTAGCTACAAGGCCGAAGAGTCATCAGAGGAGGGACATGACACGCCGTCTACTCTGCCTGCGTTTATTTGATGTATGCACATCTCTTAGGCAGCGGCTCAGACCGGAAGAGCGGACAGGCTCAGCCAGGAGGAGCAGCACTTCGGAGCCCGCCAGGGTCCTGCTGAAGTGGCCCTCACAGGGAGGGCTGCCTGGGGCTGGGACCCTGCGTCCCCCGCTCTCACTCGGTTCCTGGAGCCCAGCTTCTCCCGCTCACACTGTCCCTCCCCTCAAACTTCATTTTTCCCAGCCAGGGCTGGTGCTGAGCCAGCGCCTCTGGCCTGACCATGTCTCTGAAGACAGCAGCACGCTGCTGACCTGCGAAACAGACCCCTGTGTGGAAAGTGCTTCTGCACTGGGAGGCACCCATGGCTCTGATAAAGATGCAGTTGGGGCTGAGCTGCTCTTTGGACTAATTTTTGATAATGAGCTGCTCTTGAAACGGTTCTGCTGAGGACTTCTGGACAGGGGTTTGAACATTCCTATTCAAAAGGTTGAGGCTCCCAGCCTCCCCAGCAGACCATGTGCCGATGCTGAGGGGAGTTCTTACCAGGAAGCAGCCTGGGAACACGCCTTCCACCTCCGTGGGAGCTGACAGTGTCCCCAGAGGACGTCACCTGGAGGACAACACCTGTAGAGTAGCCACTGTACAACAAGGGCAGAGGCCCTGGACCATCCGTCGTAAGGCAATGGCATGGACGCTTGTGGCTGGGCTGCCCACCTGCGCTGTGAGGAAGAAGAGATACATGATAGCAGGAGAAGCCGGAGAGAGGAAGAGGCCCTCTTTGAGCCCGGGGCCTGGCATGTGTTAGGGGGCGTGCCTTGGGGAAACAGCGGGAGCAGCGGTGCCCACCTGTGGTGTGGGGAGAAGCAGCCCAGGACCAAACAAGAACAACAGGTTTCGGGGAGACTCGGTGAGGCAGGGTGTGGTTCCCTTGGGAGGTGGGCCCGTGGCGCCCTCTGCAGGTGCACCTTGTGGGCCTGCGACAAAAACCCCAAACAGCGGGGTGTTGCAGCCGAGGAGTGGGTGTGTGCGTGGCCCTTGGGGCAGGCAGCGTCTGCTGGAATCCACGAAGGGCCCAGGCCCCAGGCCTCCCCACAAAGGTCTAGGCCACACTTGCTGGGGGTGGCCTCAGGATGGCGGGGCCAAGCTGGTCCCCACACCACCCCAGGCTCCTTCTTACTGGGAACAGAGCTGCACTGCAGAGCTAAAGAGAGGCGGAGCTCGCGCCCCCTGCAATCCCAGCCCGGGGAGCTCAGTTGCACCCTCTTCAGCCAGGCCCCGCCTGCAGCCTCTGCCCTGGCCCCAGAGCCAGGGTGGTGCAGGTGGAGGGTGTCACAGGGAACCAGGCCACCTCTGGGCCTGGAGTCAGCCCCTGTGCTGCCCACATTGCCACCAAATACCAGCCTCCTTTCCTGGGAAGCTGGCAGAACCCACTTTCCTGGGTCAGGTGTGGGAAGAAGACAGTGGCTGGCGAAGGATGGACATGTCGTGGTGGGGGGGCGGGGAGGGTCAGGGGGTTGCTTCCAGGAGAACCTTTCTAGAGCAGGGCCCAGCTCTGCCCAGGGAGGAACCAAGGAGGCCTCCTGGAGGCCACCTCCCTGTCAAAGGAACCGGGCATGCGTGTCTCCCCGACCCTGGGCCATCAGCAGAGCGCCACGGGGTGCAGACCGGTGGGTGCTGATGCGCGGTCCCTTTCTCTCTCTGCTCCTCCTTCCAGCAGAGCGGTGCTTGGGCCACAGAAAGGGCTCAGAGTTCCAGACCAGGTGACCTGCGAGTGAGGGGCCTGCGTGGGTGGCTGCAGGGAGCGCTGGGGACTTGGGCTTTGGGAACGGAGGCATTTGGATGTCAGGGAGTGACAGGTGTCCAGTAGCTCGAGACAGAAGAGGAGAGCAGCACACACAAGCCAGGGAGAAATGTCTTTGAGCTCCTAAAAACAACAATGGCCTGGGACACAGGAGGTTGGGCGAAAAACAGCCAGGGTGTCGGTGCAGAAGATGCTCACACCTCACCCAGACAGGGCAGCGCTGGCTGAGTGAGCCCCGCCCCCCTCGGGGCTCGCATCCCTGAAGTAGAAGTAGCCGACCTCGGCCACGTGACACAGGCCCAGGGGCTCAGACGGGGGTATCCCGTAGACAGAGTAGTCTGGAGATCAGCATAGGGCAACAAGTATTCATTTTGCAGAAGACCTAATATTTAATAACCTATTTTTGTCATCTTTCTCTCGTAGGTCATTTTCAGCTGCAAATCTTGGGAAATAGCTGGGAGGACAGGGCTGAGGCCGCAGAGATTTGCACTGAGCGGAGGGACAGCACTCAGGAAGTGCGGCGTTCCCCTGTGCGGTGCTGGGCTGGCAGTCACAGTGCCCAGCGTCCCGTGTGAGGGGAGGATCCCAAGACCCTTCTGCCCCATCGGCCAGCGGTGGGCGGGGCAGGTATCCGCACTCAGCACTGCAAGGCGAGGGGAAGGTCAACCAGGAGGCCAGGCTGGGGCAGCAGCAGGGACAGTGTGACAGCAATCCTGACTGTTCTAACACTGGGAGGCGCGGCCTGGGGCAAAGCCTCCTTAGACTGTGGCATCTTATCTGGAAGTGCTAAGTCTAGAGGGAAGGAAGCGAGCTTTGTGCGGCTGGGCCACCAGCTGCCCTGCAGATTGTTCTCTTCTGGGTATGGCCAGCAGAGCCCAGGCTGCTCCAGGTGGTGGGGTGGAGGGCACCAGGTCACAAGACTGGAGGGCACCTGGACTGACCGGGGTGGCACTGGATTGGCACTGGAGAAGTTGGTAAGAGCTGACATCCCATCCAGAAGGATGTGGAAGGTACAGGCGCCTGCTGGGAGGTGCACATAGTTTCAGCTCCAGGCGCTGCAGACAGCAGCCAGTGTCCTGGCTCCAATGGCTCACTCCCCAGGCCGTGGCAGGGGGCATAGGACAGCATCTCCGAGAACCTAGAAAATGTGGCTGGGCACACTGGCACAGGCCTAGAATCTCAGCAATTCAGGAGGCTGAGGCAGGAAGATGGCCACGAGTTCAAGGCCAGCCTAGGCTACATAAGGAGACCCCACCACAAAAAACAAACAAACAAAGAATTAAAAATGTAAAGATAGGAGTGCAAACGTATGATGTGGGGAAAAAGAAAATCAACCATGTGGAAGCACATCTCTCACACAGCAAGCAGGCAACTGGCAAGATGGGTAAAATAAATACATTAAATAAAAAGAAGGCACAAACAACCAATATCAAAGGAACATCCCTCCGGCTCCCACAGCTGCAAGAACAGCAAGACGTTCTGAATAAATTCATGCAAGTGCAATTGACAACTGAGTTGAAATGTACAAGTTACCTGAAAACACAGTTTACCAAAACAGAGACAAGACGCTAAAGATCTGAATAGTTTCTCCCTTTTAGAAAGAGTTGACATCCATAATTGAAAACATCACACCGAGCAGAATCAAACACAAAGTCTTCCAAAACTTCAAGGACTCCCAGCAGCCCCTCTGCTCACTGAGGGAGGTGAAGAGAGGGCGCCTGTTCCTCTCTTTGATCAGCGCTGGGGACCAAAGCCAGGGCTTCATGCAGCCAGGTGAGCGCTCTGCCACGGAGCTGTCCCCAGCCTTTTCCACACTTTTGTTCATTTTGAGATAGGGTTTCACTAAGTTTCCCAGGCTGCTCTCAAAATTGCAGTCTTCCTGCCTTAGCCTCCCAAGTAGCTGGGTTACAGGTGTGCATACCACACCCAGCGCTATTCCTCTCTGAAGCCAGATCCCCTATGTATTGAGCCTCTTGGGAACATAGCCAAAACATGAACATATGGGCAAATCTCTCCTACAAACATAAATGCAAAACTCCTCGAAGACAGCAAACCGTGTGTACACTTTTTATAAAAATTATAAAATACTATGAAAAATCCTGAATTTGGTATGGGAATGCAAAGTTGATTCAGTGCTAGAAAATCAGTCAATCGAATTCCTGACAATATACAATAAAAGGGTCAAACACGATCATCTCAAAAAAATGCAATGTTTTGGCAAAACTCAGCATCTACTCAGTAATTAAAAATAGAAAATTTTAAATTGGAAAATACACAATTTAAAGAACAACTATAGCAAGACATACTTAAATTTATTCTGAGGTCAGAAACAGAAAAGGAATGTCTACTCTTGAGGGTTGGAAAGGAAGAAGTAAAATTCTACTGTTCACAGAAGAATTAATTTTGCACCTAGAAAAATTCAACAGCGTGCGAACTGTCGCAATTTAAAAGGTGATGACAGGTCCATACACAGGAGTAGACCAAGAGGACCTGCCTCCCGTTGTGACCCGGTGAGCTTCTATCAAACCAGCCTTCCTGTAGAAAATGACGATAGCCGCAACAGTCTAAAACTCATCAGCCTGGGGAGCCTGAAGAATGACCCCAAACAGAATGAGCTCTGGAGGAAGCGACGTGGGACAGGAAGTGGCTTCTCTCTGCACCCTCCCCTAGGCCCACAGCCGAGGGCCAGGCCCCGGGGCCAGGCTCTGTCACTCTGTGTGGCTCAGAGGCTGTCCTGATCCCGCACTCACCCCGAGGAGCAGTTGACTTCTCACCAGGACCACAGGAGGGCACGGGCCGTGCAGTGGCTGGAGGAAGGGCAGGTGAGATTCCCTGTCAGGCCAGCACACTGCTGTCCCGTGAGAACAGCCCTCGGGAACAAGTTCCAAAACAACTGCTTTCAGCCTAAGTCCTATACTAGAGGTGACATCGAGGGAATCTCTCTAGGTTGAAAAGAAAATATATCAGATGGAAAGTCAAACCTCCCGGAAATAGTGAAAGGCACTCAAAATAATCAGTATTCAAATAGCATTATTATTATTTCCCCTAATTCACTATGCAGTTCAGGCTGACCTTGAGCTTACTTTGTAGCCCAGGTTGGTCTTGAACTTGCAAGGATCCTCCTGCCTCAGCCTCCTGAGTGCTGGGATTACAGGCATGCACCACCACGCCCAGCTTCCCCTAATTTATTTAAAAGATGTGATCCTATTATGTAAGGCAAAATCTACAACATTCAAAGGGCAGGAACCGGAAAGCAGGAGAGGTTAACAGTAATACACAGTTTCAAGGCTTCTTTCTATGTTCTGCCTAAAGTGCTACAATATTAACTGCAAATAGAACATGAAATTTTAGTGTACTTTAATCTCTCAAGCAACTATCAAAAAAGATTTAGCTATATCAGGTATGGTCAAAAATTTGTTGAATGTATAACTTTTTTCAGAAAAAATGTATTACAGTAAAAGACATATTGCCATTAATCCCTCTCAAAGTCCTCCTCCTTATTTGGACCACACTCCTCCCATCGTCCTTACCACTTCCTGCAGCAGCTCTGGAGTCTTCTTTCTTGAGTGTCTTTAGCTGCGCTACATCCCCACCCTTCCCTCTTATTTTAAGGTTGTGTAGAGTGCAGCAAAACCCAGCTGCCAGGCAGTGTGTGCTCGGCTTCGCCAGCGGGGAAGGGCTCGGTGTCCCGTGGGGTGCTGGGGAGGCCAGTGCTGAGGCCCCCAGAATCCAGTGATCGCTGACCCTTCTGCATCCTGTGTGCCGCACCCCTGGGTGCACATGGGAGGCTCAGCTCTGTGCATCTAGCTTTGGGAAGCATCGAGCCGCTCCTGGGTGGGTCTTCACCGCTGCAGATGGAGAGGAGGATGCGGCCCTGCTCCCTCATTCCCCCTGCTCTCAACCGTCTTGCCAGATGTACAAGGTCACTAAATCCGGCGTTCAGATGAGAGTAACCGCTGCCCAACGTCACGGTTAACGCGGGCCCAGGGGCCTCGTCCCAGCACCCTGGACCTGCAGCAGCCCTTGCTGTTTGCAGCTCACAGACAGCTGCCCGCTTGCGCATACTCAGACGAGCAAGGCTTGTGGCTCTAGGTGACACAGACAGACGCACAGTGACATTGGCCACTGCTGTCCGCCAGGTTTCGGAGTGCTGCGCTTTTCCTCCCACCCCTCTGGAGGCTAAAGGCAGGCGGTTTGGGGCTGTGGGTGCCCAGGCCTCCACCGTCGTCCCAGGACCCAGAATGGCTGCTGCCCTGCCTGGCAACGCCTGAGTCCCAGCTGCTCCATGCCGGCACTGTGAGAAGTTTCGCCTTGGAGGGGCAGGGAGAGACGTGGGAATGGCCAGAGCCATGCAAACCTCCTGGCAACTCACCCCAGGCAAACTCAGCCAGTCTCAGGAATGAGGTCATTCAAGCTTTTACTTTTTAATACTTGAAGTTCTTTCTTTCCTTCTAAGAAAATTCAGGTAAGATTTTAAAAGCATTAAGTATCCTGCACCTAGAAACAGGGCTTAAGATTTAATCTAACAAGAGTTTACTGAAGGCAGAACTCACAGTGTCCCCCAGTGTTCAGAAGGACGCAGTTTCCCCGGCTGGGTGAGTGTGACCTCAGTGTGACCCCAGCCCCCACTGCCGCCTTTCGCACCTCTGCGAGTGTGGCTGCTGCCCTCCAACAGGAAGGAATGTTCCGGAACACCTCCACATCTGCTAAGGAGATCTTTTCTTTTGTACACTCTTACAATGACTCTGCTCCCTCATTGTTTTTACCTCTGACCCTCCAAACAGCTAGGAAAGAACAATTAATAGGAACAGAAAGTCACAGATCTATAACAAACGACAGATCGGTCGCCCCCTATGGCGGGGCTCTTTCCCACAGCACTCCCCCCACCCCCCGTACGGCAGATCTTGTTTGAGAACTACACCCAGCAAGTCACTCGTTCATAAGAAGCTTAACAAATTCTGAAATGTTGCTGCGTCCCTTACTGAAGGTTAGAATTCCCCTCTCATTATGTAAACACCATCTTCATTTACAAAGAAGTAACCCTGTTGAATTCAGCACACATAATCCTGTTAAGGTGTGAAAGCCACAAGGCTTGGCTGGAAACACAGCCCCGGCCCTCACCCAGGGCCCGGAGACCAGCAGAGGTGACACAGTGACCGTGACACTGCCGTTCCACGGAGGCTCGAAACAGCGACGTTCTGTCAGAGGCTGTCTCAGAGGTGAAGGTGTGGCCGTGGGGGACACAGAAATCAGGCCTCGGAACAGAGGGCAACAAGTGCAGATGGCCGCCTCCTGTGCACGGCGGGGAGCAGACTCGGGCGTCTTGACCTTGCGGGTCCCAAGTGTTCGTGCTGGAACACGACACGAGGACCTTAGGTTCCCAGGCACTGTCTGCCGCAGACGCCCTGGCCTCCCTGGTGAGGAGCCACACGGAGACCCAGAGTTCATTCAGACTCGAAACAAAGTGCTTCCGTGAGTTTAAGAAGGAATCCTGCTGTCCTTTGGTCTCCTGTTGCCTCCCAGATGCTATGAGCTGCTGGGTGGACCTCAAAAGCCCCCACTTCTCACAGTCTTTGACAGGGGCTCCATTTGGACCAAACTCCTCCACAAGTTGTTGATTTAAGAATAATTTGCAGGGCCGGGGGTATAGCTCAGTGGCACAGCTCCTGCTTGGCAAACACAAGGTCCTGAGTTTGATTCCCGGAACCAAAAAAAAAAAAAGAAGAATTTGCAAATGAAGTAATCCTATCTATGCTCCTATAAAAGGGGAGGAAAGAAAAGCCTGTGTGGCAATGTCCTTCTTCTAACCTTTCCCATAAGCTCAGGACTTTTAAAACTATAGCCTGCCGGCCTCAGATTCTGCATCAGAGATCTCAGGCCCTCTGTGGTGTAACCATAGGGTGCAGGCTACAGCTTGTGGTAACCTGGAGTCTACATTTCCTAATGACCTATCAGGTTGAGCTGAATTAAATATTGAAAGCAAACTCCAGAAATATCTACAAGGAAGCGCACCAGCAATATTGTATTGATTGTGCCAGACTGTTGAATAATTGATTGGCTGGCCCCGGTGTTTGAATGTCTCTGTTTACCCCAGCGCACCAGCAGCAGCTGGGCCTGGGCTGCAGCTCAGCAGTCCATTTTCCTTAGTCTGAGCAGCGCACAGGGCTGGGAAAATAGAGAGCGCAGGGCTCGTCTCCCGTGTTCAGCCCCCGAGTGCCTGGGCAGACCTCTTCTTCATGCAAACACGGGACCAAAGAGCTGCTTCTCGGTGGGGTGACGGCCCCAGGATTGGTCTGGGCAGGGCCAGGACAACACAGAATCCAAGCAACAAAGGGATACTGGGAGGGTGCTAGAGAAATTTGGGTCAGGGGTCAGGTTTTGTGGCCTTGCAGTCAGCTTGGGTTTAGACACCAGGGGAAGAGGAGACCCAGCTCCAAGCCCATTCCAAAGTAGCACTGAGTCTCCCGGCTGAGCACAGGCTCCACCAGGCCTGCCAACCTCGTGTCCACAGTCCTCTGCTGCAGAAGTGACCTGTGCCTCACACCGCAGCAGAGCACAGCCTGAGCAGCCCTGGGAGCTACAGACCAGGCCGGGCAGGGGGTGTGCAGATCCCACAGCGTCCGCCTCTGGGCCTAACCCCATTCTCACCTGGCCGCTTAGGTTACGAGTGGACCAGCTAAACTAGGGAGAGTGATCCTTCACAGGACTTGGCCAACAGGAAGAGTTCTGGCTTATTCACTCTATGTTTTTGTTTGGTTTCCTCCACATAAACAAAGAGACAGCAACTTCTGGCTTCCTCATTCCAGCTCGGGTGTCAGGGACTTCACAGGAGCACAGTTCCCAACAAAGAACCCTGGGGCCTGTGCAGCTGGGGCCACTCCCAGGGGCTAGGATTAATCCAGGAGTGTGGGAAAGGGAAGCAGGGTGTGATTTAAAAAGGGAAGACGATGGTGAGTGAGGGTGATGGTGAAGACGTCCAAGAAATGGGAATCAGCCATGCCAGCCTTAACCAAGAGCAGGTTGACCCAGAGAAAGTCTCCATCTGTTTCTCTAACCTCCATTAGTTTTAGGTTCTAAGTATTGCAAAATTATTAAATAAATCTTTGCGTTACCTGGGACTTTGGAGTCTATGGAACTGTGATGTAGGACACAGCATGTTAGGCCAGGAGAACAAGAAGCAAAGCATCTGGAGCTTCCATCCATGTATCCATCCATGCATCCCTCCATGCATCCATCCATGTATCTCTATTCATCCATCTATGCACCCTCACACCCATGTATCCATGCATCATCCATCCATCTCCTCAGAGTGTACTTCTCTGGCACTCACCAGGAGTCCAGCACTGTAGGAACCACCAGTGCCCATGGTTCTGTGGTACTGAGTCCAGCCCTGGTCCCTGTGACTTTGGGGTTTGTCACTTCCATGCCCCAGGCTCCCCACTCTAACACTGCATCGTCCGAGGCAGCCTGAGAACCCGCTACACTTTCTAGTTTTCAGGAGGGGATGCCATCATCTGAGGACTCGAGAGCAACTCGCTGTGGTACACTGGACTTTCCTGTGCTCAGTGTGCTCGACCTGCATTTACAGAAGTGTTCGCTCCACCACCAGTCAGCCCGTCCCTGCACTTTGTAGCAAAACTGTGAGCTCTGCACAGACCAAGCCTCTGCTCCAGCACATCCTCTACTGAAGCAGTGTGCTGGTCACTGAGAGGGACCCTTTCCAGAAGAGTCCCTGCAGGGAGAGGATTTGCCTGCTCTGTCTGCAGCAGAACCTGAGCGATGTCCTTACAGGCAGCTCCTGCCATCTCTATCCAGAGTGTCTGCCCTCCCTCATCTTCTGTGCCCCACCTGGCCAAAGTCCAGTGGACCAGGGGACTGGAGATCTCCAGTTCTAGCTAGATCCAGAGCATCCCTCCGGGCTTCGGGTAGGACACAGGGAAGCTGCAGTCCACAGAGAGGCCGAAGGTCTCAGTGTCCAGATGGGTCATGAACCTCGTGCACACTCAGACACACCTCTGTCAGCAGCTGAAGATGTCAAGGAGGTTGGACACAGCGATGTGCCTGGGCTATGGAAAGGCCGCTGAACAGGTGGCTGAGCACAGTCCCCATGCAGAGCCTCGGCTTCCAACTGAGGACTCCAGCTCTTTGCTGTCCCTGGGTGAAGATCAAGACCAGCTCTCTGCCCTCTCTGTGATGGTTTCTCCTTTCCTCAGACTCGGCTATCATTCCTCCCCAACACTTTCCTCCAGTTGTGTTTCCTGCATTTTTGCGACTGTTTTCTTGTTGGTCTCGGGACAGAGCTTGCAGGAGCTTTGGAGCTTTGCAGTGGACAAGACCGAGCCATGAGTGCCTCTCTGCTGTGCCAAAGCCTCCACACACACCTTGCTGGTCACAGCCAGAACCCTGTGCCTGTTGAGCAAATCAAAAGGCTTAGTTCAAAAAGCATTGGAATTTAAAGACGAATTCAAGGCAGAACTAGAAATAATAGTCATGACTCCCAGCAAGGGGGAGCCCAGGAGGGCGGAGCCATGTGCACAGTGCCACCCTCAAAACCAGGCCTCAGAGGCACAGGAGGTGGGTAGGGGGACAAGGCCTGACTCTGCATGAACCACACTCCATCCGCTGTGTTCTCCTGAGGGTCAAATGTCACAAAATCCTTAGGAAGTGTCGGGACTCATGTCATCTGCCACTCAGCGCTCTGGGCATCCCTGATTTTAACAGCTGTCAAGTAGGGAAGGACTTGAGGAAAATTTAGAAGAGCAATGATTGGCACTTTGCCACTTGGAACTTCAAATGAACTCTGATTTTAAGGCACTGGGCTTTGGAGTTTGTTATTCTGCAGCCTTGTCCATTGGAAGCTGTACTCTCGCACTGCCCAGCCCTACAGGGTGTGCAAGGAAGTACAGCTTTTGTGGAGAGAGTGAGAGGCGTGAGAATGGCTGCAAAATGCCTCTCTTGGTACCCATGTCTTATTCATGAATGCACCTCATCAACACTTAGACCACAAGGAAATCTGTGCCTTAAGTAGAAATTCCAGAGAAAATAGCTAACTTAAACTTTCTTACTTTAACCAGCTTTATGAATAGTACATCATATACTACCTAAGATGCTTATCAAGTTTGGCTTAGAAAATGAGAAAGTAAATTTAGTGAAATAAAAAGGAAAGGTCAAGCTCCAGGTCATTCGAGTACTCAAGATCTACAATAACAACAAAATCTCACAAGCACTTAAGAAGAGCTGACCAAGAGAAATTCGCCTCCTTAGTCATTTAGCACTGGGGGAACAAAACATTGTCATCTGCATGTAATTTCATCTAATGAAACCACCCCTTGCCTTTGGCCCATTGAAAAAGTAAAAATACAATTCCTCTCTGACACCAGAGGCCTTAGAGGCCTGGAGTGTCTTTCCAAGCCAGCTGCTAACACTGATCAGATACAACTCTCCCTCAAAAAGCAGAGAACTCCTGAGAGCCTGGCAGGCCAGTGAAGTCTGCTACAGAAATGAAAGGTGTGCAGTTCTGCTGGGCTGCAAGGAACTGTGCCTCCATGAGAGACCCTGGTCTGCAGAGCAGCAGCCCCTCAGGAGGACAGCAGCAAGGCTCTCCCAGCTCGTGTTCCTGCAGACAGGCACAGCTAGAGTCCAGGGACCCTGCCCTATGACAGTCACTGGCAGTTCTGAGCCCCTCTGTGGGAACCTCAAGTTGCTCCTCAAACACCTGCAAATGAGAGGATGGGGACCCAAACTGGAAGGGGGAAGTGGCCGTCAGAGGAGAGAATGAGACCCGAATGGTGGAGAAAGAAGGAGGGTGATGCACTAAGGCCAGCGTGTCCTGAGTCCTTTCGAGGTGACCTTGCTGCATCTGCAGAGACAAGGGAGCTCTGCCCAGGCTGACACCCGGCATCTTTTCCTAACAGATTGAAGTGGAGAATGGGGACTGAAGCACACTTGTCTGACAGAGGGGAAGAGAAAGAAAATGCAGCAAACAAGAACTAGAAAAACAGGAAAGGGAATTCTGTGGTCTATGTGGTTTAGATCCTTTGAATGCTTGACACTGTGGTGGCAAAGAGACTCCATTTTGTGTCTAACTCCACTTTAAAACCTTTAAACTTTAGATGAGCTCACCCTTGTTCCCCAAATCATACGTTAAGCAGTTTCCATTTATAAGTAGTTTCTACTTCTGATAAAGTGCTGTGTCTGACAAATGCTGTAATGACCCCATGACTATGACTATCACCATGTGATAAACTCTGTACTCCATCTTTCTGGAAACTACTGGCTATGTTTAGAAACTGGACCAACTGCTATATAAACTGCTGTTTTCCTGTCCTCAGGGTCAATGCGTCTGACTGGCAACAGTTGGGGTATCATCAGCACACTAAATAAAACCCTGCCCATGCCCACCTCCACCTCTGTGAGTGACTCTGGCTTCTCGAAGTCATAATACATTGTGTCAGCTTGAGAAGTCTAAAAGTTTAGCTAAGTAACTCAGCAGTTCTACATCCTAGGGTGTAGAGGACATGCCCTTACTGCTCTAGGATATTGTTCATGTGTCAACTTGAGAAGTTTAGAAGTTTAACTTCTAAACAGGGGGCCAGGATCTTCACTTTGTAAACATCCTGAGCCTGTGCAAGAGGAGGGCACTGAGATGGTGTGGGTAGTAGCCTGAATACAACATAAGGGAGGAAAAGAGGCTTTCTCCTCCTCCACTTTTGCTCTTTTTGCTTTTGCTGTCTTCTGCCACCTTGAACTGTTGTCCCTATGCCATGTGCCACCCTGCCTTGGACCCAGTTAACTACAAATTGAAACCTCCACAAACTGTGAGCTAAATAAACCTTTCCTTCCTTAATTTTAGGTGTTGGGCATTTTGTCTCAGCAAGGAGAGAAAAGTAACTAAGACAATCCTCTAAAACAGAGACTGGCAATCTTTTAAATTGGTAGCATCAACTTGCATTACCAAAATTAGGACAGCACTATTGACCTTAAATAAATAAAGGGATTATAAAGGAATACTAGGAACCACTACAGATCAACAAATATATAACTTAGAAGAGATGGGAAAATTCCAACAATGATGAAAGCTACTGAAAGTAACTCCAAAGAAATAGAAAATCTGAGTATATACAAGGCATTTAAATTAGTAATATAAAAATTTCCTACAAAATAAAGCCCTGGCCCAGATGGCTTCAGTAGTGAATTCCTCCAAACATTTTTAAAATAATTAACACCAAAGAAGAAGGAGGAGGAGGAAGAGGAGGGGGAGGAAGTCTCCCTAACTAATTCCATGAGCTAGTATTTTCTGATACTGATATCTAGTAAAGACAGTGATTACAAAAAAAGAAAACTTAATGTCCAATATCCTTAATGGATGTAAATGCAAAAGCCTTCAACAAAATACTAGCAGCCCAAATCCAGCAACATAAAAGCAGTACTGTGATTATATACTGTGATTAATGCAATTGGATCAAGAATGCAAGAATAGAATGCAAGATAGCAATAATTTCCAAGTTGATGCATATATCCAACACAATCACAATCAAAAATCTCAGCAGGCTTTTCTACAGAAGCTGAAAAGCTAATCCTAAAATTCAAGTGATAAGTAGATAACCAAAATCATCTTGAAGAAAGAACCAAATCTGAAGGCTTACACTTCATAATTTCTGAACTTATAACAGATATATAGTAATCAAGACTATGTGAGTCTGGCACAAAGATTGACTTGTAGATCAAAGGAGTATAATTGAGAGTACAGAAATAAGCCCTCCATTTACAATCCATTGATTTTTTTTTTTTAAGAAGAATGGCAAGACCATTCCATGATGGAAAGAATAGTTTTTTCAGAAGATGGTGCTAAGGGGGTGGGGATTTAGCTCAGTGGCACAGAGCCTGCCTGGCAAGTGCAAGGTCATGAGTTCGATTCCAGGAACTGGAAAAAAAAAAAAAAAGATGGTGCTAAGATAGATAGCCACATGCAAGACAGGGAAGGTGTACCTCCTACCTTAGACAATATACAAAATTCAATTCAAAAGGCATCAAAGATATAAGAACTAAAATTACAACACTCAGAAGATATTATAAGCATATATTTTCATAAACTTTCATGACCCAAAACATTATATTATATAGAAGTTTTAAAACATAATGCAAATACTTAAGCAACCAAACAAAAAATAGACAAAATTGAACTTCTTTAGAAATAGGGCTGACACCCATCTGTCCCCAACCACCTGAGTTCCTGAGCTCCAAGAACAATCACAGCCCTTTCTCACATCCTGCAGCCCCCACCTGAGGCAGGGAACAACGCCTACTCTGCCAAGGCACAACACACCTGCCCCCACTGCTAGGTCACAGGACCCATCGCCATAACCACGCACTCAGCCATTTTTGTTGCCCCAGTCTCACGCCTCCCACTTGTGCCATCCCTCCTAAGCCCATCTCACCCCCACCCCCGCCTACAAAAGACCGGCTTAATAAACTGGACTCAGACTCCTTCAGGGCTACTCCAGGGGTCATGCTCACAGCCCCCACATTCAGGCTGGCTGCGTTCTTTAGAAGGTCATCACCACTTACCTAATTAGATCTAAAATGTGCCCCCAAAGTGTCTGACGTGAAGCTTTGGAAAGCAACTTGATTATGGTGGTGTTATACTCATTGCGAGGTTGATCCATTCATGAGTTCCTTGTGCTGGTAGGAGGTGGGCCTGGTGGAGGTGGGTCACTGTGGGCCTGGCTTTGTAAGGGTGTGTTCTTGTCCCCAGGTCTCCCCTTCTATTTCCTGGGTGTCATGGGGTGAGTAGATATCCTCTGTCAGGCCCATTCACTAGCTCTTTCTGCCTCGGAGCCCGGCAACCATGAATTGAATCCCCACAAACCATAAGCCTTTCAGTTGTCAGTGTTGGGTGTTGTGTTCCCCTGCTGGGAAAGCTGGTGATACAGGAAGTAAAAAGGCTGTCCAGAGAGTTGAAGAAGCTGTTAGCAAATCGTACATCTGACAAGCGAATTGCATAGACTGTACAGAACCTTACAACTCAACAAGAAAGACAAAAAATACTCTTATTTTTAAAAAATGGGTTAATGCATGTAGAAAGTCTGAAATAAAAGGCAGATAACAGAAAAAGAGAGAGAGAAAAGAAGATATTGTGACCCAGTGAGGAAATGTGCCTGAAAGTGTACCTTGACTTAGTACAGTCATCTTACATATTCCGTATGTCCTGTGACCCGTCTGTCTGGCTTTCAGCCTATGTGTAGGATAACTAGCTTTGTAGGTCTTACAAGATAAATGAATGAATCTGATGCCAGAAAAAGAAGAGTGGAGGGAAGGGAAAAAAGAATTGAAATGAGTTAAGTACATATACCACTTCCCTACAGAGAATGTAATCACTATGCACTGCAAACACATACTAGTAAAAGTAAAAAAAAGCAATGGGTTTGAATAGACATTTATCCCACAGGCGTATATAACCAGCCAGTGAACACAGGAAAAGGTTCTTAGCGTTAACAGTCAGAGTAATTCAGGTCAAACCCAAAGTAAGTCACTCCTCCCCGTGCCTAGGAGGAATACAATTTTAAAAAATAGATGATAACAAGATTTGGCAAGGCTGTAGAGAAATCAGAGCCCTTGTGTATTGCCGATGGGAAGGTAAAGTGGCGGCACCTTGTTGGAGAGGTTTACACTTCCTTCAAAGTTAAACAGAGAGTCCCTGTGTAGCCCAGCTCTCACTCCGAGCTGCGGAGCCAAGAGACAGGAACGCACATGCCCGCATGGACACACACACCCACACTGATGAACACACCACAGAAACTTCACAAAGGCCTCATTCACAATAGTCCAAAGTAGAAACAGCACGAATGTCCATCAACCGAGGAGTAGACAAATACAATGTGGCCTATTCCTTCCAAGGGACATTATTCTGCCGTCAAGGGGAACAAAGTGTTGACACGTGTGAAACACAGTGACCCTTGAAAATGGTATGTGAAGTGGGAGAAGCTGGTCATAACGGGCCATGGGCTGTGTGGTTCCACAGAGAGGAAACCTTGTGACAGGTAAGTCTGTACCTCACTTAAAATGTTTTTAATAAAGGCTACAGAACAAAATTTATATTTAGGGAAGAAAATACCTCACATCAGCCTGTAATGTGAGGTACAGAGGGTGAACATCCTATTGATGCTTTGGTCCAGCACTGGGACAGTGACCCCACTATCCCTCTGGAGGGACTACATGACACAGCTTCCTGCCTGCGTCCCACGTGAAGTAAGGAACACACTGATCAAGGGTTACCGTGTGACTCTATCTTTCCCTTTACATTATTAATCCTTTATTGGAACTTGCACACTCTTCAGGTTAGAGTGAAACACTCTTCCAGCTGCAGGCGCCATTTTTGGCAGAGATATCTGGACACAGCTGGATCACAGGGCTCCTCTCCCACCTTGGGCTCCTTACTTTGGGGTACAGGACAAGAACAAATTAGTTTGTAGGAAATGTCATATGCCTTAATACCAGCTCCAGAATTCTGCCCAAGAGATTTAGTGTGGGAAATGCAATTTCATTTGCTTTTTCTCTTACCTGAGCTAATTGCAAGGCCCATTGAGCACCTGCTTGAGCTCAATCAACTTCAGGATGAGAGAGATGAAAGGCCCCACGTGCTGGCTACTGGCTCCACTGATGGTCCTGGGACTCCAGCCACGGAGCCCGGGATGGCCAACTGCCCACACAGCCCTGTGTTCTGGCCACATGTTCGTGAAGGCAGGGTCTTCTCAAGATATTGCAAACTTTACGCACAGGGAGCGGGATGTTCTCATCTTACCCTCTAGATAGACTGTGTATCCATCCCTTCTCTGGCTCATCTCCCAGGGAAACCCTTATCCAGGCAGGCAGCTGAGGCACCAAGGCAAATGTGAGCATAATTCTGATTCAAAATCTTTGCAGAGACACAAGCCGAGTTATCAGGATACAGAAGCAAATGACAGCCTCTAGCTAGAAGTCTGGTAGGGAGAGGGAGCTCGGCAAGGAGTTGAAGTCATTAGCGTGGAGAAAAGGACAGTCATTGAAACAGTTTGGTATTGGTGTGGGCGCAGGCAGCCGGAGACTCCAACAACTCCCACAGAGGCGGACGGTCCTTCAGTTTACTCCAGAAGTCGCAAGGAAGCCGGTGGGGGAGGACTGGGGCTGTTCTGCAACCTGTCACCAGATAGTCAGATCATCCCAGGTGTCAGAGTACAAAGCAAAGCAAACTTTAAATAGAACCATAAAGATGTTAGAAGAAAAGAAGGCTGTGTATCATTCTCAACTGGAAAAAAACTTTTTCAAGGATGACAGAAGAACCTAAAAGTCACAAAAGGAAAACCTCAATAAGCTTGATGACAAAAACCTAACGTCCCTAACCAAAAAGGAAAGAAGAATAGCGGAAGGCAGAAGAGAAACACTAAACTGCAAATGTATCTGCTAGACCTGTGACAAGAGGCCAGCCGATGCATGGAAGTTTTGCCAACAAAAACACAGTAGCAAAACTGTCTAGATAAGCAGCTCGGATAAGAAATCAAACCGTCAGTGATGAGCTTCATAGTGAACTAGAGAAATATGGATTAAAAGAACAGCTGAGTGGTATTCCACCCTCCTAACTTAGTCCTGCTGAGGAACAGGTGGAGTGGGAACTGGGACAAGATTTTGGGACGAAATTGAACAAGAGTAGAAATTGTGAACCCACCCCAAGGCAGAGTCTACGTGAGAATAGCCTCAGACAACTGTCGCAGATATGCTCAGAGGCTCACTATGACTCTTCAGGGAAACAAACTGGACACAGCAGCAGTGTGTGTTTCTGGGACACACGTGTTTTTCAGGAGCCTGGGTCTGACACAGACTGCATGGGCTGTCGCAGGGAGGGGAGCTGGGTGCGACTTCCAAGGCAGAAGCAATGCTTCCCCCAAGAGACAGCAAGTACAGCCCAGTCCGGCACCTCAGAAGTAGTGACCAAGCACACCTGGAGTTTGGCACCTGGAGTTTTTGAATTTCTGTCATGGCGAAGGCGGAAGATGGATGCTGGGAGACGGCTGGTCCATACCCGTCACCTCTCCATTTCCAAAGCCATGCCTCGTGGCTCCTGGTGACTCAGGGCTGAGGCCGAGCCCAGCATGCTGAGGATCAGAGCTGTTCAGAGGTGTACGGCTGAAGCCCCGGTCCTGGGCAGCATCACTGCCCCTTGCATGCTCCCATGGGCGCTTCCTAGTCTACTTCCCAAGGTCCCTCACAACAGCCACCTGCTCTTGTGGCGACAGGGCCAGCAGCTGCCGGTTGAGAAGACATCACACATCTGGCTCCAACCCCCAGGACTGCCTCTGCTGGCCTGAGGAGTGCAGCCTCCTCCTGTGTCACTGTCCCAGCAGAGTGGGGAGGGTCGACCACCATCACTCCATCCCTTTGCTAGTCGTGTGACCCGTCAGGCCAGGGGCTCCTCTGAGCTTGCTTCTGTCTGAGGAACCTGGAGAGAAGCAGCCCAGCCCAGTTCTGGGCTGTTGAAAAACTGGTGTGAAAGAACCGACGGTGCAAACTGAACATGACGGCAGGTATCTGCATGTTGGGGACACGGGGTTGTCCCTCTCCTGTGTGCCCCAACCAAGGGCTTCCCCGGGCTGGGACCTGCGGTGGGTCCAGGCTTCCGCCGCCCCTGCCCAGGTGTCCCCACAGTGGCTCTGGCCCGACTCCCACCAGGCTGAAGCTGCCACCAAGGGCCCTGTCCTCCTCTGTGGCCCCCAGGGGACAGGGGACTGTGACCTCCGCCCACTGCTACACAGCACCCGCCCAGAGCCGCCCTGAGTCCACCGGCACCGGGGCGTTTACGGCAGACTGGGCGTTAGCAGGGCCAGCACTGCCAAATCCCGTGGTCCACTTGTGGGTGCTCGTGTGCCTCGAGCCCTGGGCTCCCCCATGAAAGTTTAATTTCACTTGCTAAATAATTTGTAGCACTGGCAAGCAACGGAAGACATCACATCTGCAAAGCCAGTGTTTTCTGGTTCAGGGTTCTTTCAAACTCTGGTTTGAAAGAAGGAAGTTTTAAAAGGTCAGTTTTCAGGCTTTCTCCCCTCACCACTGAACGGCCTTCCTTAAGGTGACTTAAGGGAGCTGCTCCAGGTTGTCTGCAAGAAGAAAGTGGCAATGTGATGCTTGCAGCCGTGTTGGAGAGAGAGATGGGGAGGGAGAGGAAGGGGGAGAGAGGGGAGGGCAGGGGAAAGGGAGAGGGACAGAGGGACAGAGACAGAGAGAGGGAGAGGCAGAGACACTGGACTCTGCTGTGCCAACGAAGCCCCTACTGTGCCTGGCGGAGGAGCCCGGGAAGGCGGCTCCAGGGCTGAGCCGGAATGGGCCGCGCCGTTCCGATTCTGCTGGAGGAGGGGCTGGGTCCCGCGCCTGTCCCTCCAAACCCACTCCCCACACTCCCCACCCTGTTCTTTAAGAAACATCCCTGGCCTCTGGCTGCCCGCGGACATCAGCCCGTGAGGACCCCTGCACTGGGGTGGGATGCTGCCTCCTCACAGCCCTGCACTGCAGACACTGCCTGCCCGCCCGGCCAGCGGCCAGAAACCCCTGCTTCAACCGCTTGTGCTGGCTGCTCCAGGCCGCGGCCCTCGGTTTCCTCCGCACTTGCCCTTGAACTCTGCCCTGCCTCAGCTGTCCCTTTGTCGTTTTGCCACACAGTTGCCACGTTGGCTGGGACGTCTGTCTTCCGCCTGGTGACCCAGTCCTGACAGACGAGAAGTAGACTAGTAACTGAGCACTGTGTCCCAGGATGGCTGAGAGTGACTTCAAATGTCCTCAGCACCAAAAGCGTGACACTCAAAGGTATGTCGCTTAGCGTGGTTGGACTGTTTGGCGTGGTATTAAAAGTCCTGACACTGCTGTTACCTGCAAGTTGACTCAGCTGTGGTTTATCGGTGTTTAAAGGAGGACGGGGTTCTGGCAGGTATCGGGAAGACATCCAGGCCAGGAGCGCACGTGGGGAGCGCTCCATCCCATCCTCCTGCCCTAAGCAGCTCATGCAGGGCCAGGAGCAGGGCCAGGAAGGGGTCTTGTGCCACTTGGAGGGCAAGACAGGAACACAGGGGCCCAGGCCTCAGGGCCATGAGGGCCTCTGGGCAAAACCAGAGCTGCCCACCACTAGACCTCTGGTTCCTTAAGATCACTAAATGCCCCAGTTAAGCTGGAGTTACCGGGTGGCAGGCTGTGTGCAGCTGGATGGTCCTGCTGGACCTGTAGGCTGAGGCTCCACTGCACAGGGGCCTGTGTGGCTAAGGCCTGGCATCTGGCACAGCCCCCCAGAGGGGCTCCACACCCCATCCCTACCACGGCGCCAGCCTGACCGGGACACTCAGGGTGATGCTGGTCCCGTCCAGCTCCGCATCGGAGTCTGCTGTGCCATCCCTGGGTCTCCACCTTCTGGCCGCCACCACTCCTGCCCCGGCTCAGCGGCTCCCACGGAGGCCTGGGCGTCATCACTGACACTCATCCCGTCCGCTCTGTGTGAGGAGCAGCCTAGCAGCCACCTGGTTGGGTGAGGGCCCTGCGGGTTTCCACCCTGCCTCGAGGACTCATCAGAGCGGGGACTCTAAGGACCCTCCCACAGGAGTGTGGGCACACGTGCTGTCATCTCCTTATCACTGCTCAGGGCGGCACACCCGGCTCTGAGGTACATGCACTGACCAGCCCCTCAGCACTCTGGCCTTTAGGTCCATTTCCCAAGGAGGACATTTCCAGGTAAGATAGGAGCTCCGGCCAGAGTGCTGCACCCATCACCAGTACCCTTACGTCTCTCTAAGCTGGCTCTTCCAAGACTCCTGCCAGATGGTGACACAGCTGGAAAACTGAAATGAAAGGAAGGCGAGGGCTTTGGGACGGAGACCACCCTGCAGATACCTGCGGCTGTTTGCAGAGGCCGCGTGGAAGTGCGTTTCCCCCAGGAGCCTCGAACCCACCCTAATTCAGTGTTAAAACCAGAGACCTGGAGGCTGGAGGCTTCTGAGTCTCCTGGATTGGAGGCCTTGTGCCTGGGCTGCATGATGGTGCACTTGGCAGGGGCCACACAGGGACGCCAGCTGTGCCAGGCAGATCCTCACTTGGTTAGCTTCATCTGCTGGGAATTCTTTCCTACAATGGGTGTAAGTGTGCCAGGGACCCCTAAGCAAACCTCCTATCTTTCCCAGTGTGATGGTTAATTAAGATTTTTTTTGGTACCAGGAATCGAATTCAGGACCTTGTGCTTGCCAGGCAGGCACTGTGCCGCTGAGCTATATCCCCGGCCCCTGGTTAATTAATATTAATCTTTTAAAAATTGACCACTCTTGGTTTCCTTCAAATTGGATAAACAGAATGCTAGACATAAACATGACAAAGCTGTGGGATAAGGGTCACCACCGACCCTAAGTATAGTGATGCCACGTGTGACATCGTGCCCCGCAGGGTGACCCCAGCTCCCTTTGCCTCTGCAGGGACCGTGTTGGGGAGAGGAGACCCTGGCCATCCTGCTTAGGTCTGTACACCCCTGCAGACCTGGGCCACAGGAAGCTGGCTCCCCAGCCTCAGTATCCTTGGCATTTGGGGCTTTGGGATGTGGATGTGGATGTCCTGCTAGAGGCCAACAGGGAACAGTTCCCCTCCCGCGTCTTAACTAACTGTCAGCTCATCTCCAGCGCTGCCTGGGGGGACTGCGCACCGGTGGAGACTGTGAGCTATGCAGCGTCCTCCTTGGGACTCTGGTGGGGACATTTAGTGACTTCCTTCCTTAAGGGATCATGGGGTCCAGCAACTTCACTGGGACCCAAGGGGAGGCGGGTGGGAAAACTGACCAAAGGAAAATCCGTATTTTCCTTCCTTTATTCCAGAAGACTCCCAATGTTCAGTGTATGAGTTTAGCCAATATTAGTTTAGTGATTAGCAAGTATATTTGTTTAGCTTTTTAAATAATTTTGCCCAACTAACATAGGGACACCTTTGAAACAGTAACGGCATCATACATTTTCCATTTGAGGTGTAAGGTCACAGAACACTCAGAATCAGCTTTGAAGGGCTGGGGATTTAGCTCAGTGGCACAGCACCTGCCTGGCAAGCCCGAGGTCATGAGTTCAACTCCTGACACCAAAAAAACAAACAAACAAAAATAAAAGTAAACTTAAACAAAGAGAATCAGCTTTGACCAATGTGATTTTTGGTTCACTGAGAAACTATTAGCACAATTTATCATGGCCAGTCAGGTAGTCAATATACACAAAGCTTATTGGGAAAAACTAATCACTAGTCTGTATAGTGCAAATTTAATTGATTTACATTTATTATTTAAAATGAATGCATAATTTGTCAGGGTTAAATATTTATAGCTCTAATTTTAAAATCTGATCTCTGCTTTTTATACCCTAAAATGGATTGATGGGCTGAGCCGTCTCACACCATCCAGAAACCCAGCTCCCTGCTTGTAGGATGGCATGTCACCTTTCCCACTGCCTGAACTCCTTGTGGTAATAAGTTTTAAACATTATTTGTACACGTTTTCAATTTAATTAAAAAACACATCACTGAAGCTTCATGCAATTTTTTTTAATAATTCTATTTTTATCTGTCAGTGTGTGAAGTCCATGATGCTTCCTCTCCCTGTGGAGAGCTGGACGTGGACATCCCACCTCCTCAACTTTTACGTGCCTTCCCTCCCACTCCCCCATGCCATCTCCAGATGCTGCAGGAGGAGTTAATAAATAATTCTCCCCAGAGCATTCCGTATGAAGCATCTCTGCCAGCGGCCTTTCTCTTTTTCTTTTCTGTATTATCCTGTTTTATCAGAAGGAAGCTGAGGCTCAAAAAAGTTTGATGATTTGCTCTCAAAATCCACAGACAGTGTGCATAGGAGACCCACAGGGAGGAGGCTGCCCTGGGCTGGGGCTGTCCAGCACCAATATCTGCCCAGCAGCAGAGGGAAGCAGGCAAGGGCATCTGATGGCCACAGAACAAGGGATGCCTCATGTGGCCCAAGGGCACTGGCTAAAGCCAGCCGGACAAGCAGAGCAGGGCCAGGGCACAGCTAATGGGTGGAGTCCAGACCGAGACACTACAAAAGGGAAAGAGTCTGCTGGACAGAGGGGAGGGTGGAGGGCTGAGCTCAGAACGTGGGCTCCACCTTTGACTTCCAAGCTGACAGCCACAAAAGTAGCAGGAGAGGGATCCCAGAACTCAAGTGAAGCAGTCAACTTGCAGGAAAACAGGACTTGACCAAAGGTGATGCAGGAAAAAATGGAAATTCTGCATAAACTAAAACAGACAGTTGGGCCTGAGGATTTAGCTCAGTGGCACAGCGCCTGCCTGGCAAGCGCAAGGTCGTGAGTTCGATTCTCGGTACTGGGGAAAAAAAAAAAAAACAGACAGTTAATTAAATCAAAACTTTTCTACAGAGAAAAATCCAGAACCACTTGGCCTCACTGGTGAATTCTATAAAATGTTTTTTAAAAATATTAGTACCAAACCTCACAAACTCTTCACCACAAAAAAGGAAGAGTACTTCTTACTCATTTATGAAGTAAGCATTACAGTGCCCCAAAATCAGGCTTAGAAAAGAAAACCACTTCTCAGTATCTTTAATGCATATAAATACAAAATTCTCAACAAAAATAGAAGTAAACCATACCCAGGAGCATATACAAAGGATTATATATAACCATGAGCAAGCAGAGTTTACCTCAACAATGCAAGGATAGTTCAATGTTTAAAAATCAGTGTCACTTATAGGATAAGACAGAACCAACCTGGTCATCTCAGGAGGCCCAGGAAGAGCCCTGGATCAGACACTTTCACAGTGAAAACACTCAGGCGGAGTAGAAAGGAACTTCCTGGGCTCGTGAAGCCCACCTACCCAACACCCACAGTGAACACCATACTCCCTGGCAAAGTCTGAGCCAGGCAAACACATCAGCTCTGGACAGTTCCACCCAAGGCTGCAGGGAGGTTGTGGCAGATGTCTGGCTGGCAATGCGTGACTACAAGAACAGACAAGTGCATGGGGAGTCGTTAATGTCACCTCCCAGTCCTGGCCTCTCGCTGTTCTAGATCTCACAGGGCACAAAATGGAAAATTTCCCTTTTTCAGTGTCTTTATGTGCTGCATCAACTCAAGCCATGAAACAAATTTCTTTTTTTTTTTTTTGTTTTTGTCTTTTTGAGACAGGGTCTTACTAACACAGTTCAGACTGGCCTTGAGCTCACTTTGTGGCCCAGGTTGGCCTTGAACTTGCAACGATCCTCCTGCCTCAGCCTTCTAAGTGCTGTGATTACAGGCATATGCCATCCTGCCTGGCTAACAAGTTTTCTTTGTTGTAAGGACCATCTTTTCTCTTTTAATTTTTTTTTTTTTTTTAACACCAGGAATCGAGCTCATGACCTTGCGCTTGCCAAGCTGGCACTGTGCTGCTGGGCTATATCCCTGGCCCAGTGATTACTTTATTTTTTATTTTTTTGGTACTGGGACTTGAACTCATAACCTCGTGCTTGCCAGGCCAATGCTGTGCTGCTGGGCTATAACCCCAGCCCTTTGGGCCATCTTTTATATCCTTACTTCAACACGCTCTGTGGGGCTCATTGTTCACATTATTTCATGTCTTTATCAAAGCAGAGTTCCATTCAACTAGAACTGTCTCTTCCTTTTGTGTACACAGTAGTTTAGTATTTATACAATAGCTCGTGAAAGTGACCCTTACAAGATGAGCCTTACCAAGACACCAAGTGAAAAGGGAAAGGGAGGCTCAGGTGCTGTATTTAGTCTGCTAAACTGTTTTGAACATAAGAAGTCCTCGCTGAAGGCATGGTTCATCTGTGAGATATCAGTCAGTTTGCCTGGAAAAACCAAACTTGCACTGTCATTAGGTGAGTGAACAACAAAGCCTGAAACCTCTGTGATTACAGCACATGGCCCTGGACACGCACCGCCACCCATGCTGCACACACGCGAGTGCTGAGGAGGCAGTGGTCGCTGTTTGCATCCCAGAGAAGCTGTGCAGGCACAAGAGAGGACACAGCATGCACCTTGGGTGAGCTCCTGCCAGGTGCAGGTCAGGGGCCTGGGGCCAGTTGATCAATAAGCTTAGGGTCCAGGGAGAGTGACAGGACTCAGCAGTGGGGACTGGGATGAGAAGGGCTTGTAATCCTCTCTCGCCATGTCATGAACCATCACCAGGAAGCAGCTCAGGCCAGCGCCAGCTCCCACCCTTAGGGGCTGCACCCACAAGGTCCGAGCAGTGGTGAACACAGGCAAAGCCATGCCCACTCACTCCCTACCAGGCTCCTGGGACCTGCCGTGCCAGAACGCCATGCCTGGCCTCCAGACCGGAACTTGGGCACATGGCCACCAGCCACCAGGCACAAGTGGAAATAGCTATTACCTGGTGCTTGGTTCAAATCCTTTCCACGCAGAAGAAAGACAGAGTGTGCAAAAGGAGGGCAGGCAAGCGGCTTCTCAGCTTTGGCCTGATCATGGCAGGAGGGAGCAAGCAATACCATAGGCGGTCGGGAGCCAGCCCTGAGGTGGGCATGGTCAGTGACCATGGCTCCGTCACACAGTGGACAGTGCAGCTCCTTGGTAGTCGCCAGGGTACACGGAGGGTGGCCATCCCCTGGCCCCAGGCACGGGCCATCATCCAACGGCCAGGAGCTCAGCAGAGCTGAAAGCAATGGTCAGGTTCAGCTCCCAAGGTCTTGGGGGTCTCAGAAGGTGAGACGCTGGGACAGAGGTTAGTGGGAAGAACCATGCTTTGCCACATTTCCTCACAGTGTGCCAACCATGGCAGGGCCTTGCCACTTCCTGCTTCTGTGATAAAGGAAGTTAACCTTCCTAAGGTCAACACACAGGCAGCAAGAGCCTAGTTAAACTGTGTAAAGAACAAAACTATTTTAATGTATTAAATTATCTTACAAAATTTTCCCAGAAGATCTAAAAACATCATATCACAGTGATATATGTGCACCTATGTTCATAGCAGCACAATTTGTAATTGCTAAAATGTGGAAGCAACCCAAATGTCCATCCACCAAGGATTGGATAAGAAAATTATGGTACTTTTATATAATGGAATATTACTCAGCTGTAAAGAAAGATAAACTCGAGGCCTTTATATTTAAATGGTCACAACTAGAGACCATACTCATAAGTGAAATAAATCAAACATACATGTGCAAGCACCGCATTGTGTCACTAGTGTAAAACTTGAAAGAGTTAATTTAAACTCGGAGGTATGATAGACACTGTGAAATGATAGGAAACCACTGAAGAGTAAAGGGCTTCTGGGATGTGGGAAAAGAGAAGGGAAAGAAGGAGAAATTTTGTATGTATGTATATACAGGATAGTAACATGGTTGTTCTTCTGTCTGCTGTTTCTATGCTGAAAGAAACTGTCAATGAGTCTTTGGTTGACCAGTATTGCATGTCTATATCTGTTTTCATGAGAAGCCACTTTGAAGATATCAATATGTAATACAACCACCATTGTTAATTCCCTACCACTTTGTTTGTAACTCTGTATTGTCTGTATTGTGCTTGTGATATGTTGTAAAATGTTGTATGTCTGTTAATATTTCCCTCCTTTTATCTTTAAAATAAAAAAAAAAATTATCTTACAAAATAATACAAGTCCCAGTTCAATAAATAAGAAAACATGGCTACTTAATAACAAGCCTGGCCAGAAGCCAGAGCCATGGAGGGCCGTGTGACCACAGGGTCCATGTGGCCACGGAGGGGCTGCACCATGGGTAGACTGAGCCAAGCCTGGTACAAACGCATCCTCTGACTTTGGGCCGCGCTTCTAAGCATCAGAACCATATGCTCTGGTCAGACCTGCACTGGCTGTCCTAGCGGCCAGGAGGAAGAAACACAGGGACCGTGCTGTGCTGGCCACGCACCTGCATTCCCTGCTACCCTAGGGAGAGAAAGGAAGGCGTGAACAGTGCTTGGGGACACAGGGATCGTCCTCAGCTGAGACCTTGCACAGCGGGAGACAGAGCTGGTGGGCCGCTCGGGGCCTGTGGGAGCCCGGGCGTTCCTGTGGAGGGGAAGGACACTCACACAGTCAGCAGCGTGAGGGAGCAGAGCAGGCTGAGGAGTGGTGTGGGCGGAAAGCAGGCCCATCTGCACGGCTCGCATGCATTAGTGAACGTCCTTCCCCTGAAAGAAGGCACAGAGCCACACTACAGACAGCCATGGGACTGCCTGTGTTTGCTTCTCACTGTCACAGCTCCTGAACCGGGAGGTTAGACTGCCCACACCCATCCTGCCAAGGTCCCGAGGGCTGAGTCTGAGCTCCGCTGGGGGGATCCACTGTGGGCACCTGCACGGCTGACGTCCAGGGTATGGAGGGCTGCTGCCTCATCTGAGTCAGCTCGAGTTCACAGCTGTTGAACTGTTGAACTACAGGGCCTGCAGCTGTAGGAGCCAGGTCCCCACTTCCTGCAGCCAGGGGATGTTCTTAGCTACCCTCCTCCCTGCTCACTAGCGACAGCTGCTCCTTCAAGGCCCTGCGTCTCTCTCTGCTGCCCAGATCTCCCTGATCTCCCCTCGCAGGGCCAGGCTGGCTCAAGAGAGCCTTTCCCTGGACTACGGCAAGGCCAGCTGACCTCGGGCAGCACAGAGATGGGTAAAGGGCTCCCAGGTTAGCCCTGCAGCAGTGGGGCTCAGGAGTCACCCTACAGCTCTGCCTCCTAAAATTCCAGAGAAAAAGCCAACACTGAGCAGGAGTGCTGCCGTCTCAGACCCTAAACAAGCTGTCCCTGCCCGAGGAAGGAATGTTCCCGAGAGCAGAGAACAGCTGATGAAAGAAAGAAAATCCAGCTAAACAGGTAGGGCTTGACCAGATTGCGAGATACCGAAAACTAAATGAGAGGTTTTATTCCCTTCTACAAAAGCAAGCAGATCTGCTTAATATTCCATGGCTGATGCAGTAACTAAATGAGGTAATCAGGATCAGATTTTTGCAGTAAAATTCAGAACGAAATTACAGGAGAGTAAAGTTATTCCACAATTGTGCAGTAACAAACAATACAGCTCCCCCCGCAAGGCCTTCAGCAAACAGCCACTTCCTCTGCCCGCAGGCAGTGCGGTGCTGCGCAGCGTGGGAGAGGTCAGAAGGTCCTGGCACCTTGCAACAGGCCCACGCACACTCAGTCCCCGCCTGCCTGCTCTGTGCCTGGCACGGTGTCAACCAGTGGGTGCGGGCAGGAGGACAGGGCAGTTGGACTCAGGACAGCGGAGGAAGTGGGGGCGCAGGGTAGAGCGCCCATGGGAGAGGGGCCATTGGGTCGTTCGGGTTCAAGGCGCCAGGGCTCCTGAGCTCCATCGCGCACGGCTCACGCGCTTCTCCTGCTCGCATCTGTCTTCACATAGCTTCCAAATCTTCAGGAATAGTAACAACAGGAAGTTGAAGGTTTTCTTCTTTCATTTCTAATTTACAAGGAAGCCTGAATGTGGAAAATTGGAATTCCAACAGGCACAGAAAGCTCAGGAATCCCACAAACCTAAGTGTGACCGAATTCTGCCTCTCACCTCCGGAAGGGCAGGGTGAGGGTGAGCGGCAGGGCCCTGCCACACCCAGGAAGCTCCCTCCCGCAAGGGGACCAAGGGCAGGCCTGCTGGTCCCAGCGTGCCCCTGCACCGGCAGGACACGTTTGTGAGGTTTATTAGTGCAAGTGCTGCTTGTGTAATTATTAATCACATCTCACATCGGATGTGTGGAACTTGTGCCTGTATTTGATGACATTCTAATGAAGTTTCTTTTTCACCAATTGTTAGGCAAGACTTCACTTTTAATCTTCTAAGCCGGACGTTAAATCAGCGCCCAGACCACGGCAGGCTGGGTTCAGAGCCAGGGCTCCTGCTGCAGATGTCTGCACAGAAACTTCTGTCCTTATGACTTCAGGAAAGAACCTCTGGGGGACTCTTTCGCACTTGATTTAGGAAGGAGGGGGCGCTGGGGTGGCACCCAGGACGCTAAGCACAGTGCCACTGAGCCATACCTGACCTGGCATTTGCTTTCATAAGTGTCAGAACACTTTAAGCACAGGAGCTAATTTTATAGAACATTTTGTGGTGAAACCTTCTTGGAGGAAACTAAAGGGCCTCAGTATTTGTAACAATTTCTTTTAGCTCAACTGAGATTCTTTCTAAAAATAAAAAAAAAAATCACTGTAAGAAATTCCCACAATGAAGTTTGCTTGACTTTTTAGCTGTTTATTTAGTAACTAATAAGTGAAATTCAAGCGCCAGGCAGGGCCAGTGATATAGCTCACAGCGATATAGCTCAGCGGCACAAGCACCTGCCTGGCAAGCACAAGGTTCTGAGTTCGATTCCCAGTACCAAAAAAAGAAAAAAAAAAAAAAAGCCTGAAACAAGCAACTATGCAGAGTCCCCTTGAATTACCAACTCTACACCTGTGTGTATTTTGTGTCCTCCCAGACACCTTGCTGTGCAACACTGTTGCTAATGTGGTTTGTGGGTTTGGGGCTTTGCTACCTCACTGCTTTGTTTGAATGTTGACCTTTAGAAAACCTAAAAAACTCTACTACCTCATCTTCCACCATCAGCATGTCCAAGACTACTGTCTCCTCCTACACCGAATATGCCAGCTGGTGAACCACCGCTGCAAGGTCAGGAAGGCATGCTGGTCGTGTGCTCTGCACTCGCCCACTCTCTCACTGCTGGGGCAGTGTCTGGCATAACAACCAAGAAAGAAGAAAAAGTTCAGCCCATGGCCAGGCACATCATGGCAGCAGGGCCTAGCAGAGGAAAAATACTCACCTCATGGTGGCTGGAAGCAGAGGAAGAGGAAGGGGTAGAGGACAAGAATGCACCCTTCTGGGTCACACTCCAGTGGCCACTTCCTCAGGGTGCTTTCAGCATGACTAATCGGTGGGTGACCCAGTCGTCCTCCACACACGTGCGGCTTCGGGGGACATTTCAGACCTGAGCCATAGCACACCCTTCCTAAGAGGCTATGGAGAGCACACAGCCCAATCAAGTGAGCAAAAGAAAAGGTGGTCGCAGGACGCAGAATCCGGGCTCACTAGAGGTGGAGGGGTCCCAGGTCACTGGGGGAGCACGTGGGTGACATGGCCCTTCGGGGGTGGACGTCACAGGGGACAGGGCACTGCCTCCAGGAAGGAGGTATAGTACAGCTAGTAAATGCTTGTGTGTTCAGTGACGTTGAGAGAAATCTTGTAACTTTGCCATAATTGGTTAAGAATTAGTGGTAAATAATACAAAAAAAAAAAAAAATAACCAAGAAAATACGAAAGGGAGGCAATGATTGTCTTCTAGGGAAAGAAAGTTGTACATGAAAGGAAAGATAATCAAAACGTGTAACACCAGCCAGGGTAGCGTGCAGACCCACACACACACTTCCTCGGCCCAGTGGCAGGGCAGGACCACGAGTGCGGGAGACTCACTGAAGTGCAGGTGGGGACTCTGGAGCCTGCTGTAGGGCGGGAGGGGTCTGCACGCTGAGCTCCACACTGTACCCTCCTGGCCAGCGGGCACCACAACATGAAAACTTACAGGTATGAGTGCATCCTTTAGAATTTCAGAAGCAATAAAGGAAGCAAAGGCAGGGTCCCACGTGATTGCCCCAGGAGAGAGGGCTTTGGAGACTGGAGACAGGACGTGGGGTTATCAGATAGCCAGGGAGTTCTGTTTTCTTTTAAGGCCATGCCAATACTTATTTGGTGAAGATTAAAACAATTTCTATTTGCACATAACAGAATTTGTTGTAAAGCAGAAAATAAACTTTTGATGCACCCTCAAAGGATTGCACAGGGGAGAGCTGCCCTTCTCCACCCTTCTCCCAGTCTTAGTGGGACAATTTGTTTCCTGACACCGTCTCCAGAAAGACAGCCGCGTGGCAGCATCTCTGAGGACTGGCTTGAGATGTCTCCTTGTGGCTCTCAGTGAGGGAGCAGGATGCACTGGCCGGAGAGAGGTGTCCAGCCTTGCGCAGTGCCCAGCCTTGGCCTGCAGCAGACCCACGCTGGGGCTTTTTCCCCACAGGCAAGATTAAGCAGCATGAGGGAGCCCAGCTTCAAGCCCCTGGGACAAGCTGTCAGTCCCTCATCAGAAGACTGGGCATGGTCAGAGGGCACAGAAGAGCCGTGCTGGGGGCGGTGCGGGGAGGCGTGAAGACAGAGATGGGAAGGAAGTACACAGTCGCTGCATGGAGAGAACCCTGAAGGACCTCCGAGGGGCTGGGGGCAGTGCAGATCACCACTGCCATGCGGCAACGGGGACCAGGCGGCTCCCAGCCAGCCGCTGCTGGGTGCTGGGCCCCGCACCGGGCACAGCCATACACTGTCACCCGGTTGTGGCCTCTGCCCTCCACTGTGACCACTCCTGCTGGGGCATCACCCCTCCACCAAGCTGGGGAGCTGTGGCGCAGACACTGCATGTGTCGGGGCCCGGCCTGAGTTTCCTCGCCCTCCAGAGTTATCCCAGCTGGATTTGCATTGCAAGCTACTGAGGTCACCACTTGCTGATGCAGAACCCCACGGGGCAGGGTCCACGCCCCAGGTTACCTACAGGGTCCAGGTTTCATGCCAGGGTGCCCAGGGCAAAGTGCAGGGCTTCACAGTGCCAGTATTCACAATGGCTGCGACCTGGGGCCAGCCAGATACCCGCAGTGGAGGACTCAACAGAGAAGCACAGCAGATGTGCCCTCCTGACTTTGCGTTCAGCTGGCCTGTGCAACCCAGGCAGACCAGGAAGCCATTCTCAAGTGGAGCTCAAGCCAGAGCTGCCCGGAAGATTAAATCTTGCGGTGAGATTGACCCTCATCCTCTTCACATATTTTGGAGTAAGAATGACAACAAAACAGAACCTTTTCCCTTTTCTGGCACCTATGTAATACCAAACTGAACTAGATTTTTAAAAGTAACTTGGAGGTACAACCCCTCAGGCTCGTCCAGGGCATGGGACGTTTCGGCCTCACGTTCCGGGGGTGGGGGCGGTCTGGCAGAGGGGGCCGTGGGAACCTTGGTACTTTGAGCCCGGAGCCTCGGATAGCATCCTGTGTGGTTGTGGGAGCCACTCTGGACTGAGGTGTCTGGTTCTGCACGCCCCCTCCTTCAAGCCCTTCTGTGCTGTTACCTGGTGCTCAAGGCTCCAAATCGCAGTTGGGGTCCCTTAGCTCTCTCCCTGTTGGCTGAGCTCACCCTACGGGGCTCCATGCAACGCTGGGGTGTAGGAGGGTGGGGGACTAGGTCCCTGCAGGTGGCGCTCACCCTGCAGCAGACACCCAGGCTGTAGAACGACTGAGCTCAGACCCCACCCTAGGCCAGCTGAACGCAAAGTCAGGAGGGCAGTGTCCTGGGGAAGCACGATTGTTGGGAAATTTCCGTGGGTACTGTTAATTTACAACCAAGGCTCAGGAATTTTACTCAGTGGTGCCCCAAAAATGCTAGAGGAGTGCGTGAGTCAGCTTCCTGTTGCGGCAACAAAATACCTGAGATAGTCGCCAAAGGAGGGGATGTTTGTTTTGGCCCCTGGGCAGGTGGACTCTCTCAATTTTGGGCCTGTGTCCTGCAGAACTTGGGGGGTGGGGACTGCAAGGTCATCTCAGGTAGCTGGGAGAAGACAAGAATGACCCTGTCCAGCATCCTGTGACCTTCCTCCTCCCACCTCACTCTACCTCCCAAAGTGCCCTAGACTGTGGACCAAGTCTTCAGCCCAAGGGCCTTGTGGACAGCAACTGTCACTGAGCAGGTGATGAGAAAGGGGACACTTTTCACGTGACTGAAAGACACACTACGGACTCCGAGGCGAGCAGGTGAGAACAACTCGCAGACACAAAGGAGGGGGAGTTGTGCGGGCCCAGAAATCAAGTTCCTTCACTGAAGCACTCCACCACCAGCACAGGGGACACGGCCACCCAGTGCTCCTGGACTGCGGAGGTGCCCCGACAGAGGTGCACTGGCCCAGGGCGAGGCTTCAACCCCCAGGCCAGGTGCCCCGCCTGCTCCCAGGCACAAGTCTCCTCCATGTTCTCAACCTTGGGCTTAGCTTCTGCCTGTCACTTGATTTCCCAAAAGTTGTTTTGATATAGGGTGTATGATACAGGAATGTCATAGGACCTCCAATAATCCAGGTAACATAAGGGAAATATAACTCTCAACCTGCTAGATCTCTGACACACCAAGTTCATATTTTATAAAATTGAAGAATAAATTCTAGTAACAAGAGAAGAGGAAAGTATCATTATTA
Source organism: Chinchilla lanigera (assembly GCF_000276665.1). NCBI lineage: Eukaryota > Metazoa > Chordata > Mammalia > Rodentia > Chinchillidae > Chinchilla > Chinchilla lanigera. The sequence goes on along the minus strand of NW_004955404.1, from coordinate 918,150 downwards.
TTATTATTATTATTTGTCTTTTTGAGACAAGGTCTCACTATGCAGTGCAGGCTGGCCTTGAGCTCACTTTGTAGTCCAGGCTAGTCTTGAACTCACAACGATCCTCCTGCCTCAGCCTCCTGAGTGCTAGGATTACAGGCATGCACCACTGTGCCTGGCCAAGAAAAAGTATTTATTGAGGAAAGAAAACTAAGAGAGACAGAAGGGACCAGGGGAACCTGCTCAAGGGAGCTTTATACAACAAAACCTTGTGGTGAGGGCAGTATAAGGTGAGACAAACTACAGTTAACTAATAAAATTACCAGTGTAGTTGTTTAGGCAATACTGATCCAATAAGAAGTCACAAAGTGGGTATTAGGTGGGACAAAACTATGGTAAGCCAATAAGAGTACAAGTATAGTCACTTAGGTCATACTGATTAAATGGGGATCCAATGGGGAAGCAAGTTACTCGGCAAGCACACATGGGACAAACAAGGACTTTCCTGGAAGGAGTAGGTTGAAAAGGTTGGGTCCTCCACCCTAGGTGATTGACACCTGCTTAAGAGCATCAGTCCTTCTGTTCACCCCTAGCGGAAGTGTGCTGTGTAGTCCTCCTCTCCATCCTGAGACTGACACCTGTTTAGAGCATCAGTCCCTCTGTTCACCCTAGCGGAAGTATGCTGTGGAGTCCTCCCTCTCTGTCCCGAGGCCTGACCTTCAAGGAATGTACCTCCAGCCACAGCTGTCTTCCGCACTGACCTCTCCAGGGCTGGCCCCATCTGACTGCCCACATTAGTAAATAATTAGCATCTGACTGCCCACATTAGTAAATAATTAGCATTAGTAAATAACTTTGCTGTCTGGGACAGTTTCTGCTTAGGGCTTAATGAATCCGCGTGTTCTGTTTCCATCTGTGTCTCCCGAGGCAGAAGGGAAGGAGGAAGACTGCAGGGGGCCCTGCTGGGAGTGGGTGCTGCGCAAGGTGTCGATGCGAGCCCACAGTCTCACCCTAGGTTTTGGGGTTTATACCTCATCACTGCACTGTGAAGCAGCCACACTGTGGGTGAGCGGGCTGCACCCTGAGACCAGAGGCTGATAAAGATGATCTTATCCCCATGGACAGTTGTCACTGGGCAAGCAACAGCTACCTCAGGCCCCAGTCAACCACCTTGTGAGCTCTGCTGCTCAGGGCCTGGCCTGCCGGGACTGCTCTCCCTCCCTGTCCCACCTGAGGGAAGCTCTTCTTCTGTCTGTAGGCGGCGGAGGAACAGTGGCCTTGGAGCAGGCAGTGGCCTCCCTCTCCCAGCCAGCACTGACACAGCCCAGCAACGTTCAACACATTCACAACGCGGTGTTGTCTGTGTGTCTCTCTCCCAGCACTTGAACCACCGGCGGCACACGCACAACCTCCACTCCCACCACCAGCGGTCCCAGCCGCCCAATGGGACACTCACGCACGTGCCACCAGCAGCTCAAGCTGGCAGGAGCCTGATAAGCTGCTCTTGGTGGATTATTCCTGGAGATGAACCCGCCTGGCCCTCCATTCTGTTTGCACGTGGCCTCCTTCCATCTGGAAGCAAAACTACCCTCCACCTGGGGTCTGGCTTGGCCTTGGAACTCACTGGCACTGAGAGTGGCAGAGGATGCCATCTGGGATTTCCCAACAGAGCCCTGGAGACCACGTGGGATGCCTTGTGACCCTCTTGGTGTCTGGCGGTGAGAGGCCCAGGCACAGGAGGCCAGCCTGCTCCAGCAACACAGGCCCTGCAGACGCAAGGATGTGTGTGCGCATGTGTGTGCGTGTGTGCCCAAGACCCCTGAGGAACAACACCAGCACTCCCACCTCCATCCCCCACAGCAGGAGCCCTCCCACCACGCCAGGCTACTGGGGGGTAAGGACTCCTCTGGTTTGAGCGCCTACGTTGGAGCTAGTTTGCTGCACAGCAACTTCTCACAGGCTGCGTTTGATTTTCTGTCATTTTAAGAGTTCTGATGGTCTTGTTTTCATAAGATAAAGATGCTGATCCTGTTGGAACCAAAAATCCAACTCACCACCTTGAAATGCAGATAATTATTACTCTCCAACAGCAGCTTTCCGGCTGTGGAGTGAGAAGAGGGGTGAAGGGCCTGCTGGGGTGAGCAAGGACCCCATCCTGTCTCTCCACGCCGCTGCCCCACCACCAGGATGTTCCTCACAGGTGCAAGAGGACTGCACATCACCTCCAGATGACATCCAGCGGGAAAGAGGACATCCCCTCTTTTGTTCCCTTTCGAGTGAGGAAATCCTTCCCGGACCACTCCCAACAGTGCTGGCCCAGGATCCATTTAGCTTGAATTTGTTTTAAGCCAATTGCTGGACAGAAGAATGGAGTCTCCAAAATGACTGGAGCCAGGACTTCCTGGGCCGTGGCTGGACAGGGCACCTGGAAGAGGCCAGATGAGCCCCACTGTGGACAGGGGTACAGTGAGGAAGGCGGGCAGCCGCAGGTGTGACAGACAGCTCAGTCAGACTGAGGTCAGCCACAGGCAGAGGGTGGGCCCTGCAGAAGACGAGGCCCCAAGACCGGCTGCCCGTGGGTCTGGAGAGGGCCAGGGCCAGGCCTGCGGGCCTCCCCAGAGAGACACGCAGCTCAGTTGTACTGTGATGGCCTCACGGGCCCAGTGGCCCCGACAGGCCCGGACACAGAGGTGCGCGAGTACAACACCCTCCCACGCTCCGGTCCCTCTGCGGAGAGGCGCCTCAGTCGGGGGCTGGGGGAAGCCATCAGGGCCCTGGCGGAAACGGCAGGCGTTCTCGGGCATCTGGAAGAGTGTGCTGAGGGGCCGCTGCCGCCGCCTCAGGGTCCAAGGTCACGTGGAGAGGGCCCCCCACGATGACAGCGGGCGCCCGGGCGCAGGGGTGCCATGCCGGGAGCCCGTGTGACACGGGAGGGTACCAAGCCCCCGAGGGACAGGCCAGGAAGCCCCTGGCGAAGCCGCGGGAGAACGACCCTCGTGCCTCCTGGCCCCAGGGTGCAGCCGTGCCCGCGCGGGCACAGCCGAGCGGACAGCGCAGCAGGGCGGACCCTCGGCCGTCTGGGCGCCCTCGCCCGCACCGGCGCTTGCTCCGGTCGCCGCGTCTACTCTGAAACGTGGCCAGTACCACTCGTCCTGCACAGCCGCGCAAAGCCTCCCTGACACCCCGACTCCCGGGCGCTAAGCGGTTCCCCGAGCGACCTGCGCAGGGCGGGCAGCCGGGGACCCCCGGGGACCCCGATCCGCCGCGCCGACCGGTGGCTGCTCGCGGAGGGGCCGCGCTCTCAAGCCGGGCCCTTCGTCCGGTCGCCAGGC
>NW_004955404.1:843249-914329 GCF_000276665.1 Chinchilla lanigera | reverse complement strand
TGGGGACCCTCGGGGCTGGGGGTGCCGGGGGTGAGGGACGCTCGGGTCGGCCCTGCCGCCCGTGCCGCCTGCTCTCCGCCCACGATCGCGCGGTCCCGGTCCGGGTCGCGGGTTCCCCGCAGCCGCGCGTGGGGTGTCCCTAGGCACGCGCTCAGGTGCGGCGGAGGCGGTGACACGGGCGGAGGGAAAGCCCGGGTGCGCCTGCTTTGCACAGCCCCGGGGCAATTGGAAGTGAAGTTTGGGCTCTGGCCGGTGAGCCACCCATGAGATGAGAGGTGCCGCTCCTCTGATGCGTGGCAGTGGAGGGGAGAGTGGGTCCTGCTCTGCAGCCGCGCAGGGAATCGGAGCTCCCGAGCTGGCAGTAGGTGCAAAACCGGCGTGTGTGCAGAGGCGACAGCAAGCCCCAGGGACAGTGTTCCCGGCCGCTGTGTCCAGCACAAGGCGCCTTTGTCCGGCAGCAGCTGATGGTCAGCGGCCAGTCACAGGTTGAGTGTGGAGGGCACCCGTGTGGGTACCGTCTGTCCCGGGTGCAGGAATCGCCCCGGGCAGTCTCCTTGCCTCTTTTGAGTAGACAGCGGGGAAATACCAGATCCAGTGCTTCTGCCCCAATTCACTGCCCTGGGCTCCTGGAGTGAGTGCGGCTGTTTGTGAGTGTGTGTTGTGTGAGTACTGTGAGTGTGTTTGGGGGGCAGTGTGCACCCCAAGAGGCCAGCCTGCTTTCACCCAGGCCTGAGCCAGTCCCCTGGTCCCTGCTGACCAGGAGCCCCAGCTCCATCACCCACTGAGGTGGCAGTTGACAGTGACACTGTTTCCCCCAGTGAGGGGCAGTGGGAGACCCCATAGCTGTGACTGTAGGTGACCGGGCACAGCAGAGAGGAGCCTGGCAGGGCCATGAAGCACTGAGGGCCCTGGGCAGGTTACTGCCCTGCCTCGGTTTCTCAAAGGAAACTGGGGAAAGGAAGAGTTGAGGCCTCTGAGCACTGTGCACTCACAGCATTGCGGTTCCCTCGCTCCCCTGGGCTCTAACGCTGATAGAGGAGAGGCTGGAGCTCTGGGGCTTACACACGTCGGTCTCCGTGAGGACCGAGAGGCAGAGGGGTCGTCCTCTCCCTGGCTCCCAGGTCCCCCCACCAGGTCGTCTTCCCAACCTGGTTCTGGCTCAGGTCCGTCCAGGGGGACGCAGGCCTTGGGCTGTCCAGGGTGGCATGGCACTGTCTAGGACGTTTTCTTGCAGTTGGTATTTTAATTCCCTGTTGGCATCTTGTGATGCAGTGGTGAAACCATACTTTCTCTCCAGCCCTGGGAGATCCACCTTAGTGAACCTCCCCTAGAGCACCATTTGGTGACGCCCCTGGAACGCAGGCCCTGCGGAGCTGCCCTTTCTGTCTCTTTCCCTTCATGACCACTGGCTGTGGACGCTGGGGCCCCTGCACTGCCATCCGTAGCCCTGGTCTGAACCATGCGCTGGGGCTGTTACTCTAATCTGACTTTTTCCAGAAACACTCATGATCTGTTTTGTTATAACTCAGTTATCTTCTAATACGTAGGACTAAATTATATTTACTTTATTAGAGGAAAATTAAGGAGTCTAGGATAGAATATTCATATTTCCTAGTTTTGTAAAAGTGAGTGAATATACCCTCTGCCCTGGTAGCATTCGCATAGTCAGAATTCCTGGCATTGAGAAAGCGTCCCAGTTCCTTCCAAACCACGAGGGTAGCACAGGATGAAGAAAGCCTTGGAGACACCGCTGCAGGTGTTTATTGGTGGTTGACTACAGAGGAAGGACAGGGATGGACCCAGGTGGGGAGTGCTGGCTCCTTGCTGGAGAGATTCGGAGCTGGCATCACAGAGGAGGCAGGGTGGACTCACGGTGCTTGGAGTTGTGCTGGAGGCCCCTGCCACGGCCCGCCCTCCGCTCTGCCTCCACTTCAAGCTGCGTGGCCCGGAGCAAGCAGCCCGGCCCTCGCCAGTCTCAATGTCCCTGGGAACTGCTGCGGGGTCTCGTCAGGACCAAGGGAGCTGTACAAGGACCAAGGTGAGGCCTGTGCCTGGCTCCGAGGAAGGGCCAGTACACACGTGTCACCATGGTTGCCTGAGAGCAGAGAGACCCTTTGTGTCCCGGCCAGGGACTGGCAACAGCATATTCTTAACACTGTAAAACGTCAGATTTTTAAGAATCTGCAGGCTATTTCCTGGACAGTGGTGATTTATTTTTGAAACAAACTGTTGCATTGTAATTTCTTTCTGTTATTTATTTATTTAGAGATAAGGTCTTGCTGTGTAGTCCAGGCTGGTCTTGTACTTGCTGTGTAGCTCAGGATGGCCTCCAACTCGGGGAATCTTCCTGCCTCAGCCTCCTGAGTAGGATTATAGGTATGCACCACCACGCCCAGCTGTAATTCCTTTATAACAGAGAAATAAACATTTTTCATTCCTGAGAACTTAAAGCATTGCTGACTAGAGTGCTTTATAACTTCTAAAAAGTTGAACCGTTTACAAGTATGCTCGTGTACCTACTTTTCTTATTTTTCTTACCAGATGGTTTGTAGCAGAGGCAGCAGCCTCCCGGTGCACACGCAGGCTCTAATGGATTTGCTCACCTGACCTTTCACAGAGCCCATTCTAGAGACTCAGGAATGCGGCACAACTTTGCCACCGCGCTCCCTAACCCAGTGTTAGTGACCCAGGAACCTCAGTTAGCACCGCAGGGCTGAGAGAAACCACTTGAACCACCAAGGCCCCAGGCCGGTGAAATAAGTGGATCCCGAGGCCGTAACCCAGACTAATGTCTGTCTCCAGCAGCGTGGAGGTCTTTTGAACGGACTTGTAAAGTTTATAATTAACACAGATTTAACAAGCCAGCAGTCAGACAGGTTTGCCGCGCGCCTGTCCTCAGGACCGTGTGTGTTCTTATAGGCTGTTTTGGTGCAGTCTGCTTACTGTGGAGTTAACTTTTTTTTTCTGCACTGATAATTGAACCCAGGGCCTTCACACTGAGCTATATCCCCAGCCGCCCTTTTTTGTTTTTTTATTCTGAGACAAGGTCTTGCAAAATTACCTCAGGCAGAACTGAACTTGCAGTTGTCCTGCCTCAGCCTCCCAGAGGGCAGGGATTATAGGCATGCCTGGTTTTGTTTAACCTCGGACATTCCAGCACTGTGTCACATCCTGCCCTTTCTTCTTCAGAACCTTCTGGAATATCTGCCCCTCAGGAACAAGTGATTGGCAGATGCTTTTATTTCATGCCAGAGACTCAGTGTAATGACCTCGGCAAAGAGGCTTATGTTGTTCAGTCCGTTAGCTTCCTGGGGGTGCCCACCCTCCCCAGCATCCGGTCAGAGCGGACCTGCGCCTGCTGCAGACACATGCCCTCCTGCGGGCGCCCTCTCTTTACAGATGTGCTGGGCTCTGAAACCTGTAATGAAAATTGCTCTTTGGTGCCAGGGCCCGGGTCTGACAGAAACAAGTGGACGTGAGAGCCCCGCGGCTCACTCACAAACCTTCTGTTAACCAAGCTAAACACAGGTACAGGCGCTGTTTATTTACAGTGCAAATCAATAGGAAGCAATTTTTACAGCACTGGAAATTCAGCGAGATCGAACAGGGCGTTATTTTTGCTTTCACGTGAACACCGTCATCTGAGACATGCAGAATGGAAGGTCACGGTGATGAGAGAGTGGGCAGCAGTCTGCTGCTGCTCTGTCCTCTTAAGAGGGGCTCCGGACGCCTGCAAGGATCAAACTGGACGTGGCCTGCTTCTATGGCGGGGCTGGATGAGGGAGACACCTTTGCTGCCAGTGTGGGCCACGCCACGGGGCCAGGCCACCTTGTCTCAGAGGCCACGTGGCGTCAGACAGCAGACCCCGCTGTCCCTGCTCCACCCCTTTCCAGTCCCACGGCTGCGCGCTGCCCTTCCTGTCTGGGGTGACGTCATCTGCCCCGCGGTGACGGCTTCCTTCCTCCTGCCCGTGTCTCTGTCCTACCCCTGGGGCCCTCCCTCCTTTACCTTGGCCACCGAGGCCCCCAGCCTGGGTTTCCATCTCAGCACTCTCCTGCCTGCGCTTAACACCTTGCCAGCCGAGTGGGACGCAGAGACCCAAACCACCTCACGTGGCTCACCCGGGGCAGGAGACAGACGGCAACAAATAAAATCAGGTGTCTTGGAGGGTTTTAGAAGTGGCCAGAGCTGTGCAGACCTCGTGCTGAACCGGGGTGCAGGCTAGAAAGGGGTGACCGGCCCCAGGGTGGCCAGTGTTGTGGTTGGTGGTGTGCGCAGCCCGAGAGGAGTGTGGGCTGTGGGCTTGGTGACCCAGGCCCTTCCCGAGCAGGTGCCTCCCCCCGCACCCTCGGCGCTAGTGCCCGCACTGCCCATGTCACAGTCCCACAAGGGCCCCATGTCCAGCTTTGCCCCTCGAGCCCAGCCTGCTGCGCAGAGTCGGCCCCTACAGACACCTGAGCCTGTCCTGGACGGCCACACCCACGAGCCACCTCAGGCAGTGCTGAAACAAATGTCCCTGTTTACAAGGTCGGTGAGGAAAGTCGCCTCTCCGGATCCTGGGTGAGGCAACTTCGGACTTCTGGCTTCTCTTTCTGTGGAGCATTTCATAGTCATGAGCGAGTGATGAGGAAAGCAAGAAGGACAGAGGCGGCTCCCTGCCTCGAGCATTGCTCTTAGGTACTGCAGACACACACCGCGAAAAGTAGTGAGAAATAAACACTGAGCACACTTTTAACAAGCTGAGCAGGGGGCCAGGGCCTGAAGGCGTCTGGCTCAAGCGCAGCACCCAGTCATGGCCTCTGTTCCCCATGTCTGTGACAGCGTCCATGCAGTGACTAGTGCCACCTTCCTGCGCAGACCCCCCTGCCCTCCCTGGGCACCTGCTCTGCTCCTTGGACCTGAGGGTCTGGAAGGAGGGAGCGGCAACAGTGTCCCTCCAGAGCCTGAGTTGGGAGTGTGGTCCTCGAGATCACTTAGGAATTCAGAAACGACCTGTGTGAAAATGACCCGCTCTGGAAAGCCATTCTCTGCCGTCCCTTGTGTAGTGCGCAGGCTTTTTGGTGCATGCTGTTTGCCTTCGGGGCAGGGGCCACTGTTAGCTCTCTGGGTAGGTGGAAGGTGGGTAGGCGGTGCTGAGGTGGCTTGGCCACTTTCAGAGGAATGGAGTGTCTGCTAAAGCTTAAACACGGGGAGTGCGCATCACGCCTGCTTCCTGGGGGTGCTGGCCCAGTCCCATCTCTGCTGGCCCGGCAGCTGGAGGGTGTGCTGTTCAGGGGCATCCAGGGCTGCTCTGACTGTCCTTGTGGCCGGGTCCTTCCCAGCTGTGTGACCTGTGCCCCTTCCACGGAGAAGGAGGCTTTTCTGGTTTGGGCCAGCCCGGGAGGAGTGCACAGCAAACCATTTGCATCAGTTCTGCAGCCAGCGCTGGGGCCGCCGTGGCCCTCTCGGGCAGCGGCCGGGCCAGTGCTGGGCCCCGGGTGTGATCGCTGGCCGGTTGGTCCCCACAGCCTCTCTGGTTTAACCCGTCAATGTTGTTAACGTGGAGTAGGGCGCAGCTGACTGAGGAGCTGTGTACTCTGTCTGGCCAGATGGCGTGGTTTGGTTATTCGTGGTCCCCTCTTTCCTCGTGGTTTTCTTCCGGAGAACCTGGTCCTTCTCCAGAACGAGGTCACTTGGACGGCACATTTTCAGTCTTGCTTTGAGTGTGTTTAGCAAGCACCCATCCCTCTTCTGGTTCTCAGTGCACAGTTTCCCATCTGTCCTTGGCTTCATTCTTGAGGTGTCATAACCACAGCTTCTCAGGAGGTGCGTGCCACACGTCTACGGGGGGACAAGTGTGGGCCACCCTGTCCTTCGAGGCAGCGCGCTGCCTGTCGTGCACCGTCCCCACCTGTGCCTGCTGTGTCTGTGGAGCCCAGGAGCATAGGGGGTTCCCTCGGGTGGTCGTGCTTGAGGAATGGCGGTCCTTTTGTGTCTTGGGTGCGAACATTGTTGCCTGCAGTGGTTGTGGACCCGCACTTGTTTTACTTCTGCCCAGGTGGACTGAGCCGCTGAGCCCATCCGGGCCTCCTCCTCCAGCCTCTAGCTGCAGCTGTAAACCGAGACTCATGGTGCTTGTTGTCTCTGCTGCCCGGGGCTGGGATCAAATGACCTAAAGTGCATGGAAATAATCTGTATGTTGCTGTAAAAATAACCAGGAAAGGGCTGTCAATTTCTTGGGCATCTCAGGTGACAAAGGTTTTTTTTTTTTTTTTTTTTTTTTTCTTGAAAAGGGAATGAAAATAACATCCTTTTCCCCTCCCGCTTGGAGATAAGAAGAGGCTTTGAAGGCAGGGCTGTTACTTGTGCAAAGCATTTGCACAAAAGCCAGACACACTGTGTTCCTGCAGCTCGGGGAGGCGGTGCCGGCCCTGGCCCCGGCCCCCACCCCAAGAAAGGCATGCAGGAAGGGCGGGTGTGGGGCAGGGATGGTTCTTTGCCCGCAGGTGCCTCCAGGAGCACTGGCCAGAGACAGAAACTCGGGGTGCTTCCCTGGAGGAAAAGGGGTTGCCCCCTGGTGTCTGACACACGGCCCCTTCCCAAGGTTTCATCCCCGCCCTCACTGGGTCCTCACAGCCAGTGTGCGAAGGGTGTGGGGTCCCTTCTGTCACAGAGACCTGGGTTTGCCCAAGACCTGGGAGCATCTGTCCTGTGTGTCCCCACCCTGTCCCCTCCCCCCATGCGGCTTCCATGTAGCAAGGGACAGTTGCACACCCGTCTCTAGGCGGGGACTGAGCCCAGGGCCTGATCGTGCCTGGTCCCCAGCCCTGCCACCTGAGCGACCCTCCATGAGCACCCCTTGACCTTGCTACTGAGGTCACCTCCCAGGCATCCACCCTTCCCGCAGCCTCGAGAGTTCCTGTCAGAGTGGACAGTGACGGGACCAGCAGCCGCCCAGGCCTGGCCCGGTGTGGTGCTGCTGTCCCACAAGTGGCCTGGTGTGGGAGAACAGGGGACTCTGGCTGCCCGGAAGTGCAGTGCAGGTTGCAGCCACTGCTGTCACTGCCCAGACCTTTCTGTGGGGGTCACCTGCTGTCCCTCGCTCTAGTGGGGACCCAGCCCACCCAGGAGGGAGGACGTGGTGTACTCAGAGGTCGCACACGTGTCAGATGTCATTGGTGGCGTTCGTGTGCGTCCACACCTGTGACACCTGGTGCACGTGCACAGCTGTGAGTGGGGAGGTGGTCTCTGTCCTCAGAGAAAGTCCTCCCTGTCCGCCTGATGGGAACCTGGGGCATCTGAGAAGCCCCCAGTGGGGCGCGGAGGTCTTCGAGGACAGGGCTGGCACCAGGGCAGGGAGGGAGAGCCCTGATGCGCCCTCGATGCTGCACTGTGCCAGAGCTCTGTCCTCGCCCACACCTGGCAGACAGGTGCTGGACTCGGTGACCAGGCAGAGGCCACCAGGCTGACTGTGGTGAGTACCCACATGGTGAGGATGGACGAGCTTTCCCTGGAAGCCCGCCTGCCTCTTCCTCCTCTGTGGAGTTCAGAGCCTGTGTGAGCCGTGGTGCTGCCGCCCTCTTGCTCTGCACCCTTATCACGGACCCCGCACTGTGTTTGCCTGTGTGGCTGCGTCTCGGTGGCTCCCAACTACTCAGCGAGGGCGGCCACCCCTGGGTCCCTGTGAGCCTTTGCCCTCCGACCTGGCCCTTGGCTGTTCCTCAGGTCACGCCCCACGTCCTGTGTCTGTCCCCACCCGGGTTGGGGCGGTCTGGAGCAAGCTAACTAAGCCTGTGAAACTCGGGGTGCGGCGGTCGCGGGGTGCCCATCCGGATGCCCTGCCCGGTGAGCAGCCTGTGCCCCTGCAGCCTCTGCTCTGCAGCTGGGCTGCTGCGTCCTGTGAGTGGGCATAGCCAGCTCCTGCAGCGGGCCACAGGCAGCGTCCACACTGCACTGTGGAGAAGCCTGGTGAAAGGGCCTGACTGAGGGAGACTCCTCGTGAAGAGCTGCACTCCAGGATGCCCAGCAAGGGCCTGAGCTACGGTCTGCTTGTTGCGCTCTGGCCCTTAGGAAGCCAGGAGGAGGTTCGCGTGGCCGTCCTGGTGCTCAGACCGCGGAGCGCAGTCCTCGGTTCTGCGTGGAGGCTGGCGGCTGGGCGTCTGCAGGCTGTGCGTGGATGTGTACCTGAGAGAACTCTCCTCTTCCCGTCCTTTTGTGAGGACTCCAGCCCTGGGGCGAGGACCCTTGTGACCCTGTCAGTCTTAATCACCCCAACCCAAAGCGGGTCTCATCCCCCTGGGGGACCACAGCTTCTTCCTCGAGCCGGGGACAAAGTCCAGCCCCCAGCAGCACATGTTGAGTGTGAGTGTCCGCACATTGGAGGAATTTCCAAGGGACAATTTGGAAAGCACTTAGTTTGCTTACTACTTTATCCAGTAAGTTACAGTGTGTTTCGCAAAACCTGAAGAGACAGTGCAGGACACATACTGAGTGTAGGATTTTAAACTGGAACAAAGTTAGGTGGTTTACCTACTTTGTGTAACAGGCCACTTTCCAAGAGCAGACCGAAGTTGTGTTTATACCTTTTTTCTTTTTTCCTGCCCAGAGGGCAGACAGGAGAGAGGTTGGTTTTAGGATACCGTGGTGCTGCCTTGTTTGGCTTCTTGCATTAAAGCCCGAACACTCAGCATCTGGCTTGTTGACGAGACAGATGTTAGCATCGGGTCATGGAAGTGGATTGGGGCTGCCCACTCGTGCAGCCGGGACGGCTGGTTGTTGGTACAGGTCTGCAGGGAGCAGAGTTGCTCTGTGCCCGCCCTGTGCAGAACATAATCCAGCATGGAGTGAAGGCGGGTAGTGACCGCTGGGTGTTGGGTTTGGAGTAGGGGTGGGGTGGGATCATAGGGTGCCGCCTCTGTCGAGGCCCAGGGTACAGAGCCCGCGTGGCTGTCTGTGTCACACTGCAGGGTACCCTGTAGGTCCCAAGCCCTCTATTGTCGAGTGTGAATTTGTTCTTTTTAAATAACCAAAGCCTTGTTATCTGTTACAGCAGAAACCTCGCTGGCCCCATCAGGGGAGGGTTGGCACCGTGTGAGAGCCAGACACCTCATTCATTGGTTAAACCCTTGGGCCCCAGCCCCGCTGGGCCCCGCACCAGGGTGCATGCTGCCCAGTGCCCTCGAGGCCTGGCAGGTGATGCACACCTCACACGTGGCCCCTGTCACCTGGTCTCTCAGCAGGATCTCAAAGGATTTGACTCCAAACACATTTTCCAGTGCTGTTTTGTTTTTTTCTTACATCAAAAATGGTGAGATTGGGGCTGGGGATTTAGCTCAGCGGCAAAGCGCCTGCCTGGCAAGCGCAAGGTCGTGAGTTCGGTTCCCGGTACCGGAGCAAAACCAAAAAAAAAAAAAAAAAAAAAAAATGGTGAGATGAGTAAATAACATCAGAAATGGAAAGTCCAAGCGCCGTGCTGGTCACGCAGCGGCACCATCACACCAGCGCACTCTCTCCCTGCAGACCCAGGTCAAAGGTCACCATCACTGAGAACAGGCATTCCTGGGACAGCGGGGATTCTGAACCAAGGCAACACACTCTCTGGGGAGAAAAGGCACTGTAGGAGCCCGACAGCATCTGAGGTGCCCGGACGTGACCAGCAGCCCTAGGCCACATGTCCCTCCTCTTGTCGAGGACCCTTTTGTGGTTTCTTTGCCACCTCCCTGCCCCAGTGGGGGATCTCTGGGACCTTGAAATACCACCCAGAGATGGGGGTGACACCCGAGTGGCAGAACTTGGCTGTCCCTAATCCTTGGCTAGAAATAGGACGGAGGAGGAAATCCTCTTTTCTCTGAGCGGGGAGATTACTTAACTGTTTCAGCGCTGCCTACTTCTGGGCAGGAGGAAGGGACAGAAGGAATGAGGGGCACAGAGGAGCTGTCCCGATTCTGGAGCCAGGACAGAGGGGTGAGGAGGACGGCCAGCGCTGCTGAGACCCTCTGGCCCTGTGAGACCTGTGGTCCAACCAGGTGGCTTCTGCTGTGCCCACATCCCAGCAAGGGCTTCTGCTGACCCTGGCTCTGCTCTACCCAGACAGCCCCCTCTGGCCGCACACACTAGCTGGGCCCCTTCTGGACAGTCAGAGCGCGTCATGCAGCTCCCTGCCCGCTTCTGCGCCAACCTCTGTGGAGACACTGCACCCCATCCCAGTCCCGCGCTGCGACCTGCCCTCTGGCTCCACCTCCTCGGTCAGCTTCGGTTTTAGCGTCAGTCGGAGAGCATGCAGGATTTGCCTCTCAGGGCCCAGTTTCACGTGAAGAATGACTTTTAGGATGATCAGGATGTGTCAGTTTATTGAGTGAATAAGCAGTAGATTATTTGCATTTTTTGCTGTGGCAAAAGCACATGATGCAAAGTTCACCATGGCGGCTCTTTCCTCAGACCCAGGCAGGTTTAAGCCTGGAATTTGTTCTCCCATTGATACCAAACATTTTGCGTTTTGGGGGAAGCTTTTTCAGTCAATAAAATAGACCGTGGTGGGGTGGGGAGAAGACTGAGGCAAACTTGAGCACTTGGTAAGTGTTAGTGGGAAATGGCCCCAGGTTGGAGGGTTTTTTTCCTTTTAAATGATGGTGACAAAGCTAAATTTTTTTTAAAGGTAAACACTTGAGTGAGGGAATTCACGTGAGCTTTACGTTTGCTTAATTAAGTGTCCTCAGAAGTGCTCTGAGAGTGGCAGGAAATGAGGCTGTTATTCCAGGAAAGAAAATCGGATTTTTATCTCAGGGCAAACAGTACTTTAGTAATAAGCAACAAATGCTGTAAAAGTTACATCCAGCTCCCTGGATGCTGCGGTTCCCCAGCTTGAAATAAGTCACAGGTTACTGTCTCAAGCCGGTGTTAAGGTCACATGGCTTTTTCCTAAATGCATGGGTAAGGAGTTTTATGTGAGATTATTCTTTTAGTAGCTTGATCCTGCTAACTGATTTGAATAATTTTTGTTTTATTTTGTTGTTTTGAGATGGGTTCTCACTATATAGTTCAGACTGGTCTGGAACTTACTATGTAAGCCTTGAACTAGCAGCCATCCTCCTGCCTCAGCCTCTTGCATGCTGAGATCATGGACGTGTGCCACCATACCTGGAAGTTTGAGTTTTTTTCTTTTTTGTGGCACTAGAGATGGAGCCCAGGCTCTCGTGCACGCTCAGCCAGTGTTTCACCCCTGAGCTGCCTCCCTGCCAGTTACCTATCTTTTCTTAACCTATAACATTTATGCTTTCATGATCCCCAAATGACTAAGAAATAGAGGAATTAAACTTCAAGTTGTGTCTGAGAGTTTCCTGTGCTTTGTCTGTCCTCTGAGAGGCAGTGCCTGTCGTTTGTCCTCCAGTGGAATTCTCCAGCTTCCTGAATCACCCTGTCCCTTCTTGAAGCAGAGCCTGGTTTTGGGCGTTACAGTCTTCTCCTTGCGAGCGTAGGCCTCATTAGTAAAGTCTTGATTACAGCATTGAATAACCATCTCAAACACTGGGGCTCATGAAGAAGCCTGCTTGTTGGGGGAGCCTGTTTGGCAGGTGGTCCGGGGAGGCCAGCAACGTAAGGATGGCGCCCGGGCTTCTGGGGCCCCTCACAGTTCAGCTCGAGAAGTGGGCTGCGGCTGGCTGGCCTGTGGTCGTCCCTGCACACTCGAGTGATGCGAGGTTGACCCAGGTGTGCCCGAGCCCCAGTGTGAGCCGCTTTCCTCGCTGTGACCAGCACAGTGCCCGCGAAGCACTGCAGGGAGGACAGGGTGATTCTGGCCCAGGGCTTCGGGCTTCCTCGCCTCCGGGCCTGTGGGGAGGCGGACATCGTGGAGAGAGCACGCAGGGGCGGCAGGCAGAGGGACACAGGGCCGGGGACACCGCTGTGACTCCCGAGCAGGCCCCGCCCCTCCCCACAGCACTGCTCACCGGGAGCCGAGCCTGCGGCGCCTCAGCTGTCTGAGGACATTAAGGTCCGGACCGGGCGCCTGGAAACTTCCATCGTCCACTTCAGGCAGGGCTGGTGGGACGGAGAGTGGGGAGAACCTACGGTCAGTGTCTCTGATGTCACTTTACATAGCAGGGCTGGCCAGAAGACAGGGACAGTTGGGCTCGTGCTGTGGGCTCAAGGGGCAGGGGCTGAGTTTTCACCTGGGGTCCCGCTCATGGGGAAGGTGAGAGGAAGCAGGACTGGGGTCTCGTGACTCAGTGGAAGCGGAGGCCAGGTAGACCCCGCAGGGCCCCTGCAGCTCCCTGACCCTGTTACGAGCGCCCGGTCCACCAACGGTGAGGGCTGAGGATAGCGAAGGTGATTGTAAACCCCGACCGGGCCCGTTGCAGCTGTCTGCTGTCCCTCCCTGCTTCTGGAGGCTGGGCCTGGGTCTTCCCAGCTGGGTGGGGGCTGTGTCGGCTCCTGTGCACCTGAGCCTTGCCTGCACATCTGGCTGGTCGCCCGTGCCTGGCTGGTCTCCCTCTCTACCAGGCCACTCACACCTGGCAGGCACCTGTCACCTGGCCGTTCCCCCACACCTGGCAGACACTGCTTGTCACGGCGCTGCCGGTTCCTCTTGTGCTGGGTCACAGCCTCCTTTTCCAGAGTTCCTTACAGATCCGTCCTCCTGCTTGGGTGGCTCTGGCCGTGCTGCTTCAGCGTGAGCTCGGCTGCCCTTCGTGGGCCCAGCTTCTCCGTTTCTGTTGCCTTCTGCCCACCCCTGGGTAACTTCAGAGAGGTGTCCTGACTGCCTGGAACTCCTAGGCCCCCAGGTGCTGCCCGGGAGCCTCCAAGGGCCCAGAGAACAGTGTTGGCCCAGGAGAGGCGGGTCTGTTGTCACATGCATCGACTCCTTAGAAACACTGTTCACTTCTCTCTTTCCGCTGTATAGGAGGGTGGTGCAGGGTCAGGGGTCAGTCTGTTTCCTGGGCTGTGAGCCCCCAGCCCCGCACAGTAAGTCACTCTCTGGAGGGGACCTGGCAGCCCCGCAAATGAGGACCGGATACCTGGGGAAGGAGCACAGGGGTTGTCTCTCTGGCCCTCCTGGTGAGCTGGACACCCAGTTCCTGGCCAGGTGCAGGATCTGTGCACCATGTTGGATTCACCTCCTGAGTTTCACTTCACGGGGCTCAGGCTCAGAGGGTTGGGCTCAGCCGCGGGGAGGCAGCACCTCTGCCTGTCGGCATGGGGCCAGCTGTGCCTACCTTGCTGCAGCCCTGGACTCAGCTCTGAGCTGGGCCTGCTCTGAGAGGACCGGATCCCGGTGCAGGGTCCTGCAGGTGTGTGGAGAGGGGTTGAGTGTGGGGAAGGGCTGTGACCCCTGGGGATGACCCAGCAGGGCCCTGGGAGGCTGGGGCGGAGGATGGGACAAGAGGGACAGAGGCCTCCTCCCTCCTGAGGAAGCTGACATGCAAGATGAAGGTGCAGCTAGAGTGACAGTGCCAGTTTGGGAAAACACCTGGCCATGCACCTGCCTCACTAGGGCTGTAGAGAGGGGCAACCTTGGCACAGAAGCACCTGGCTCATTCCAGAACATTCTAGAGCAGAGAAGCGAGGCTGGGCCAGGAAGCTAGAGCAGCGGGCTCTGGCTGTGAGCACTGTGTGAGGGGCTGAGTGCTGGGGCAGGCTCTAAAACGCAAACCGCACGTCACAGCGTCGCGGTGAGAGGCTGGCAGGACAGGTGTGAGAGCGGGCCACAGCCAGAGCACCCCGAATTGCACTGGCTCGCGGCCACCCGGGTGCTGGGGTGCCCCACACACCTCCTGCCTGCGCCTCTCAGAGTCTGAGCAGGGTTCTTCAGGAAATGCGTTTCTGGAAAGCACTGAACATGATCTAGTTTCAGACCAGCATCCCGGGCCCTCAGGTGCCTTTCATGCTCTGGGTGTGGGACCTGTGGGTCCCTGTGCATCTGAGATGCTGCCCTCATGTTTTCAGGTTTTACTTGGGTTTGTTGATCGGTTTTCAGCCTCTTGAGGGCCGGCAGTGGGGCACACCGGACTGGTTCCCTGCCTGTCCAGCGATGCAGGGGGGTGGAACAGTGGTGCTCCAGGCCGCTGCTAGCTCCTTTCACACGGAGGATTGCGCCAGCTCCCCTGTGCTGGGAGCGGGCCCCCCTGCCAGCTGCCCTCTCCGGTACCGGGAACCGAACTCACGACCTTGCGCTTGCCAGGCAGGCGCTTTGCCGCTGAGCTAAATCCCCAGCCCCCCGGCTGCCCTCTGACACGGCTCTTCACCACCTCAGAGCTGCGTGCGGTGTCTGTTTCCACAGGGCTGCTTTCCTTTACTTCCTCCTCCTCCCGTAGACAGACGAATCCTTCCTGCTCCCCACCACCCTTTGCGGTGGATGGTGGCTGTGGCTCCCCAGCGCGTCCCCATCCTTTTCTTCTCCCTTGGGTGGCCGTCAGTGGGCCCTGTGCCTGGTGGGTGATCTGAGCCCCGCTCGGGGGCAGCAAGGCTGCTGGGGACCAACAGTAAGTGTGACTCAGCACCACGGCCTCGCGTGTCCAGGTGCATTGGAGGGAGCTCAGGTGCAGGTGGGCGGGGCCTTGCTCCTTTGCCCTCCAGCTGCCGCCACCTGCACGGCACCAGATTCTCCACAGAAAGCCCCACAGCGCTCTGCGAGCTGCACCGGCGGTGCACAGGCTGCATCCCCCTGCCTGGCCCGCTGCACAGTAGCCAGCCAGGCGCAGGTGTTTGGTGGCCCTCGTGACTGTGCAGGTGTGGTCCCCACAGGAGGGGTTGGCAGGTCCTGCCCCTGGCACAGGCAGCGCGGACACACAGCGGACTGAGGGGACTGGCCGCCCGGTTGTGCCCAGCAGCGGTAGCAGCAGGTAGAGCTGAGGCAGTGACTGTCCCACCCCTGGAGACCCCAGGACAGGGCGCACCTGGGCCAGCGCCCTGAGGATGGTTTGCTGGTTCCTGGAATCTGAGGTTGAGTGGTGAGGGAGGGGGAACTGGTGAAGGGGCTGGGCAGGTGCAGGAAGGCTTCAAGCTGTGCTGCGCAGCGATGTCTGCAGCCAGCCGCCCAGTAGATGCCTCGGTCGTCTCAGCTTGGTGTAGGCCGCAGCTCTTCCCCTCAGCCTGCTTATGTTTCCTTGGCAAGCGGCTTGCTGGTGCTGGGGCAGCAAGACACAGAAAACCAACCACCCTCACTCTGCGAGCTGGAAGAACTGACCATTTAGTTTGGCAATTTGAAGAGCAACGAGGAGCAGAATCCTGGCAAGCACGTCAAAATCATTGTGTCTTGGAGTGTCCCCACAGAGCCGGCAGGGTTATGCATGAGAAAAGGACCAAGCAGAATGAAAAACACAGCCCTGACTGCTGCCTCCTGAGATACCTCGCTCTAAAGGCCTCTTCTTTGGGACATTGCTAGCAGGAAACATTTTGTAGAACACTTTTGAGATATTGCAAATTTTTCATTTACTATATAGCTTTAAAGCTCTTGTGTATGTTCTGTGAATCCCTTAAAATAACTTGGTGTTGCAGGTGCTGGTAAACTCCTAGCTGTTCCTGGTGATAGCTTGCCGTATTTTTAGCACACTTAACTACTCTACTTTGCATTGTTCAACCAGTAATTAGAAAGTACCCTCTGGGGACCAGGTACTGTGCTAGGTGTTGGGAGCACAGAAAACAAAACAAGAGCTGGTCTCGTCCCCCTGGAATTTAAAATCTAGCAGGAGAGTCAAATAGGGACTTTCCAAAAAATGTAGCACAGACCCCCACAGAGAGCTTGGCTTCTGGTCTTTGCTTGGGAAGGGACTGGGGCCACACAGTGCGCAGATGCCACAGCCAGGTCTGCTGGGTCCCCACTTCTGCCATCAGCCCAGTCCTTGAGGCCACGGCCACGTGGACAGTTTGCCTGACACCAAACTGAGACTCGCACTGGCCCTGCACAGCTCCAGCACCACTGTGGACTGTGGGCCTGTCCACAGCTTCCATGGCAAGGGAAAGATGGAGCCTCATTCTTCATGTCCCTTGTGGAGTAGCAGCTCCCAGTGCGGCTGGGGCTTTCTGGTGAGCAGAGGAAAAGCGCCCTTCCCCCTGCAGCAGGCGTGGCAGACTGTCTGGAAAGGGTGTTGTAGTAAGCATTTCAGGCCAGCAGAGCTGCGCGGGCTGCAGCTGCTATACTCTGCCCTTGTGGGCGTGGCAGGACACGGCCACTGATGCGAAGTGGGGAGTTTCACACAGTAGTCACACGTGGCAGCCACGTGGGCTGGCAACATGCTGAGTGCGCTGTCTGGGATCAGTGTGGACCAGACGCTGTGTTGTCACAGAGGGAGGATCCAGAGCAGGGGCAGACCATCTCAGAAACCATGTGACCATTCTCGGGGTAGAAGGCTCTTCGTTAGCGTGGCCTGACCCTGGGCGACCCTTCTGTGATATGCCACCCTTACAGATCAGAGGCTGTCTTTATGGCTCTTCGCTGAGTGTACACCCTCTTCCTCTGTTTCCCTTGGCTGTCTCTGACTCTGCCAGCTCAGAATATGAGAGCCGTGTCCCTGTCCCTGCTGCGTGGCTGGCCTCAGAGTGGTCAGTATCTCTGGTGTGTGAATCATGACACGAGGGACAGCCACAGTGCTCTGCTATTTTTAGCGATCCTGCTGTCTTCAGCTATGCTGTCAGCGCTGCAAGCTAGTAGGCCACCGTTACTCAGAGGAGGCCTAAGGAGACCCAGCATTGGCCCCTTGCTGTGGCAAAGTTGAACCGGAGAGACCTGGGCCATGAGACACTGAGAGCTGTTGCTTGGTCAGTGACGATTCTGATCGGAGGCAAACTGGGGAGGTGACCACTTTCCAGTGGCGCATGATAACGATTTGGCAGATACCCACATGTCACAGGAACGTCACAGTGACACGTACTTCTCCATCAGCCAGAGTTTAAATGCAAGGGCATTGAAAGCATGACTCTCAGTCCTGCCTTTGGGTGTGGAGGTCGTCGTCATCTTGCTTCCTATTTTCAGGATCCTTGCTGCCTGTGTGTTCCCAATGGTGTAGAGAGGTGCGGCTCTTCCTGGGAAGTAGAGTAGCCTTAGGCGACCATGCTAGAGGTGGACAGCCACAGGGCCTGGGGCTGTTAAAGAAATCCAGGTCCTCCAGTCTCTCTGGACTCCCAGATACCGTCTTTGGGAAGAGCAGGGTGCAGTGCAGATGGAGCCTCCCTTGGGAAACGGTATCACTATAACTAATTATGTTCATACAAATTATATATATTTGTATTCATCTGCATTTCAGTTTCTGTTTTGTGTACACATTCCAGAAATGCCTTGCTGACATTACCTAGACAGTGAAGAGATGAATCACAATTTTCTGAATTTTGAATTCCTTTAGTTTCCTGGATTATTTAACAGTATTTACTACCTTACTTTACAATCCCACATTAGCAAATCTGCTGTTTTTTGCCTAGAGCCTATTTGTTAACCCAGCACTCAGAGTTTCTGCTATAGAGCTAGGCTTTTATGTTGTTTGGTGATCAGGGAAGTTATTTCATGAAGAATTAATGAGTTAAAGTGGTACTTAGGAAACTGAGCCACCAGGAAGTAGGTGTTTGTGAGCTTAGCTGATAACTTTTCAGCTGCAGATAAATGAAGAATTTTTTTTTAATAACGAAGTCTCAAGTGTGAATCAGTGCAGGGTTTCCAGTGCAGGCTTGATTCTGACCTTGGATGGAGAGAGTGGAGTGGCTGGGTGGAGGAGGGACATGCCCCACAGCGTGGAGAAGAAGTCTTTCCTGCCTCTTGGTCACCTCTAAACGGCAACAGTAATAAAAACACTGAGCTGGAAGAGGTCTGGCTTCGAGAAAGTTTAGTAGCCAGTTAAAGACAGAAGTCAACTTTTTTGTCTTCATTTTGGCTTGGTTTTTATTTTTGTAATTGACTAATAGCAATTGTACCTATTTATGGGGCACAGTGTGATGTTCTGACACCACTATATCATGCTATGGGACAGGGTTTGACATTCTGACACATTGTATCATGCTGTGCAACACTGTATGCCATTCTGACACATTGTATCCTACTGTGGGACACAGTGTGATATTCTGACACACTGTGTCATGGCCATCTGGGGTGAGCAGCTCACCCATCACTCCAGACGTGCAGCATTCCTTTGTGGCAGCACATTCGCACTCTCTTCTTTGAAACACTGTACTCCCTACGGCATTGTTACCTGAGTCACCTGACTGCGGTCCATGCCAGGCTCACTGCACCATCCCACTGTCCCTGGGCACTTGTGGCCCCTCCTCTGCCCGGGCCCCTGCCCCTTAGCATCCTGGCCCTGGTCACCACCACTGTGGTCTTGGTGTCCGGGAATCAACTGCAGATTCCACAAGTTCATGGAACCTGGTCCTTATTTCTGATCTGCAAACTAAAAAACCGAGGCTGGCCTGAAATTGGGTCTCACTCAGGCTGTGATGGGCTGAAAGAAAATGTAACAGTGTGGGGGCTGGGGATTTAGCTCAGCGGCAAAAGCGCCTGCCTGGCAAGCACAAGGTCGTGAGTTCGGTTCCCGGTACCGGAAAAAAAAAAAAAAAAAAAAAAAAAAAAAGAAAATGTAACAGTGTGATAAATATCACTTAGAGCTGTAGACTTGAAACCATCCGTAATTCTTCAGTCCTCCTCCTGCTGCTCCTCTTCTCCTCCTCCTGTCATCCTTCTTTCTTCCTCTTTCCCCTCTTCCGTGTCAGTAACTTCCTTTTCATGAACTGCATTTCCAAGGTGAGAGTGATGTGGATTTTCCTCTTGGTCAGTGACACTTCATTTTTTGTGACATGAAAACCCCCTCTAGCCTGGCCTCAGTTCCCCTTGGCCACACAGGGGACTTGGGGACTTTGCCCCCTCGCAGGGCAGCCCTCCACTGAGCACGACTGTCTCCGTGCCTCTGCGGGGCGCTGTGCTACGTGCACCTGTGCGTGTGCCACTGGCCAGAGGGCAGGGCATGGAAGGGAAGAGGTTGGCTGCTGTCCTCCAGGAAGGACTGGAAGTTGCCCATGCAGCTAAGTGCAACATAAAGAGGACTTTTAAGGGAAAATATTAACAGACATGTGGGAGGAATTTAGCTCCTTGTTTTCTGGCAGTCAAAGTTAAAAAAAAAAAAAAAAAGAAATGTCCACCTGGGTCTAATAGCAGTCAGTCCATAGGTTTGTTTATAGAAATAAACTTTTCACTCAAGGGAGAGTTAATTACAAAAGGACCCTGGGAAATTTAATACCATGAAGTGTGGTTTTGCTGGTATTTCCAGCTGTTCAGGCTGAGGTTCTTTCCATAGCAGGTCGATTTCTCTGACTCCCTGAAAGCACGGTATGCGGTGGGGATACCACTTGCTGTCATATGCATTCCTGGAGGGTAGGAGGTGGTGGGCACACACTGGCTGTGCAGTGGCTCATGTGCCTGGGTGCAGGGCACTGCCTCAGAGAGCCGTGTGGAAGAGGGTCCAGCTTGGAGCCCAGCCCCCTGCTTATGTTTGAATTTGACACTGTCCCTTAGCAGACACCTGCCTTTGGTGAGTTAATGTTCCTGCAGAATTCTTGTTGTGAAGTGAGGGTGGTAGTGATGCTGTCTTCGTGGGAAGCACCTGGAGAGCAGCAAGGTGCTTTCTGATGTAAGGGGAAGGCGACAGGTGTCAGCAAACTCTGCAGGTGAGCACGGAGCCCTCCCCAGGGTGATTACTGTCCTGGACGCACCTCAGTGCTCAAGTGCAGTGCGAGCCGTGATCTCCCCGGCCGGGGCAGCCTGGGAAGGGCACAGAGCTGCTCAGCAGGGCTGGTCTTCTCTGAGGGGACAGGTGTGAAGTCACCTAATGGCTTCTGCAGGGAAAGCATGGAGCTCATGGCCCCGGGAGAGTTCTGTTCCTAGGCAGGGCACCCTCTGCACATGTGGATTTGTGGCGTTTGGCACAGAACAAGGAGGATGCGATTGTGTGGCTGGATTGTCCATCCAGGAGCTTTTACACATACCTTGGAGATCTGTGTCCTGCGTTGGCACCTGGCCATCACGCCGGAGGACAGAACAGAGCCAGGTGAAGGCCTCAGCCCACTCGGCTGGCTAAGGCAGCAGGCAGCAAGGACACTGAGCTGTGGTGCCATCTTTGGTGCTGGTAGGCGTGTAGTTCAAACCACCCCACAAAATGCTGCCGTTCACCACCCAGCAGAGTCACAGATGTGTACCTGGAAGCAGCACAGTGTTTGTCAATAGTAAAAAGCTGATATATTCACGTTAAACAATGTGAATGCCCGACCTGGGTGACTGACCAGCCCAAGGCTAAGAGCAGCCAGCCAGGACTCTTGTTAAAAGCACAGCATCTGCTGAGCATGGTGCCGAATCCCTGTAACCGCAGCTACCCAAGAGGCTGAGGCAGGAGGATCACAAGTTCAAGCCCAGCCTGGACAACTCAGGGAGACACAAACAATGTAAAAGGGCTGGGGGTGTAGTCCTTTTACACACAGAAATCCTCAGTACCACACAGAAAGTGTCAATTTTATAGTGTGTGCATTTTATCTTAGCATCTGAGAGCCTGGCTGTGAGGACGTTGGAAGTGGTCTGTCCTTTGGCTCACATGCTACCTGGCTACCTGGCCTCACCCTCCGCCCTCAGCCCAGCTGCTGCTCCATGCCTAGTCTTCCTGCTTCCCGGCTCATGGGCCAGGCCTTCATTGCCACACAGGGTGGGGGCCATTCCTGGGAAGCAGAGGGTGACAGAAGTGCCAGAGCCGTCAACAGCCCCCTTCGGACCCCTGTGCAGCTCTGGAGGGCAACGCCCAAGGGAGGCTGTGTGTGCCTGCGGCCAGGACCTGGCCAGAGCAAGCAGGGCAGGTGTGGTGTCTCAGGCGGCTCTGCTGTCGGAGAGTGCCAGGGTGGGGGCCGTGGTTGGCAGTGCCAGGAGAGCAGGACCGGTGACCAGTGAGAGGGTGGGTAGACGCTGGACCCCTGCTTGGAGGAGGTGATGGCTCAAGCCTGTGGAATGGCATGTGGTCAGCAAATGCTCCGTGGGAATCGGGACAGCCTGTCGCCTTCCTGGACACCAACAGGGACCAAGCCTGAGGGGGCAGAGCTCCGGAACCTTATGTGAAAGTGGATTTCTGCCATCAGTCCCCACGGGAGAGCAGTCCCGCCGGAGGCCCGGGGGCAGCTGCCACGCCGTGACCTTTGGCTCCTCGCAGAAGGAAACTGAGGAGCTGCCATGGTAAGGAGGAAGTGCAGGGACTGACGGCTGATTGTGCCATCAGCACCCGTAAACCTCAGCCTTGGGGGCGGCACGGCAATGGTGGGACATCAGTGGTGCCGACGTGGGTGGACTTCGGCATTGTGCAAGGGCTGAGTGAGGGTCCCACGTGTTCTGGAGATGACAGTGCTGCTCGAGGGGTGCTGTTCTGAGACACGAGGTGCGTCTGAGTGAACATGTAGAGCTTGCTCACCTTGCTGAATTCACAGCAGCGGCACTCGAGGAACAATCGCCCGGTCCCCGGTCCTGCTGAAGGTCACGTGCACTCAGTTGGGGTTTGAATGCCACTGGTCATGTCTGTGCATTGTGGGAAAAGGAAAGACCCTGTGGCCGTAGTTACCAGATCGCGTCTGCAGTGGCCGCTGAGGTACACTGGCACCGATTCTCACATCACACGTAGCCCAGTGCAGTGAGCGCGGCCTACGCATTCAGGACTCCTGTGATTTTTTGCTGCGTCCTGCATGGCCCAGAGCCAGTGAGGTAGAAGCCCGAGTCCACCTGCCCACCTGCCTGGCCAGACCTTGCAACAGGTGGGCAGGGCCATCACCAGCCTAATTAGCTAAAGAATCCAGCACAACAGGAAAGGTGGCCACAGTGACGTCACGGGTGTGATGTGACCAGGGAGCACGTGGCAGCTGCTACGTGAGAGCCGGCACACAGCTGCGAGCCATGCGCACCGGCCCGAGGCGGCTGGCGGGAGTGCAGGGCCAGAGGCCACAGCCTGGGTCCTGCCCTGGGGTTGCTGTGAAGTCCTCTTTGTGTCCAGTTTCCTAATCGCAACATGAAAGTATTAACAGTGATAATGATTGTGTAACAATAATCACGAAGGGGGGCCTGGGGACTTAGCTCAGCGGCACAGCGCCTGCCTGGCAAGTGCGAGGTCATGAGTTCGATTCCCGGTACTGGCAAAAAACTACAATAATCACGAAGTTGTGGGTGTTACGCCAGTGATACCTCTAAGTGCTCGGGACCTGTCCATGCTTGGTCAGCACTCAGAACACGGGCCTCGGTCCCGAAAGGCAGCGCTGTGGGTTTCACCCTGTCTTGTGGGTGCATACACTGAAGTTGCTCCAGCTTTAATGATGCCAAGTGAAATGACCATTCATGTGAATCCCTCCTGCACCATCTGAGGCCTGCAGCAGAAAAGGTCTCAGGCCACAGTACAGCATCTTATCTCTCGTGTGGCCGTGGCATCCGGTGACCCTTGAAGATGACAGGGAAGCTTTGAGTGCAGCCCAGGGGTACAGCGCTTGCCTCGTTTACTTCCCAGCCCTGTGGGGTAAGAGAGAGAGAGAGAGAGAGCAAAAAGGACGACAGGAAGCCCAGGCTCCCGAGCGGCCTTGGGCCCCAGGCTTCAGGCAGACGTGGTGAGCGCTCAGCATCCCTCGTGATGGGGTCACACCAGCACCCCGTGCCCCTGACCCCGTGTGTCTCAGCGTGACTTCCTGTCCCCGTGTGGCACCGCAGGGGTGGCTCCAAAGCCCATGTGGCTGTGACAACTTTGAACAAAGTCCTTGAGCAGGATTTTACCGAATAATCCTGGCGTGGCTGTGTGTCCTGTCACCTGGCTCATCATGAGGGATGGGGCTTCATTTATCAAACATGGGCTTTTTTAACGTGTTAGAGTTCTGCATGCTCTGGGTTTTGTGGCTGTTCGAGAAGCAAACCAGGAGAAGGTGGTGCTGCTCAAGCAGCTTCCTTGTTTACTTTTTGCTTTGGCCGGTGTTTTCATGCAGAGCCACAGCAAACAGCAGGAAGTGTGACGGTGTGGACTAAAGCTCCTGCGGGCTGCGCGGCCACAGAGCTCTGGGGGCTGCACCAGGGAGATGAGGAGAGGGAGCTACACTGGGGGCCGGGGCCGCTGTGGCCAGGACGGTGGCAGCGCTGGGCAGGTGCACACTCGAGCCAACTGCCACAGCAGAGGAAGGGCGCCGGCCAGCGTGGCCGTGGCCCAGGGCCTCAGCCGCCATCACGTGCAGGTCCCCGGGCGGGCAGCCTCTGGTGCGGGGGGCGGGGGGGCAGGTGCAGTGCTGGGCCCTCCCAGACCTGGTCATTGTACAGACGGGAAGTTGCCCGCTGCCGGCCCAAGGCGGGACCATGGTGGGCAGGCCCTGACTTGGTGCCCTCTCTGCCCTCCCAAGTCCTTCCTGCCTCTCCTCCTGCTAGGGGCCTCTGTCTTGGCCTCTGCAGGGCCACCCACCATCTGAGCCTTAGGAAGGTGGCCCTCCTGGGGGGTACAGGTGTGGGAGTCAGGGATGTCCTTGTCCCTTGAGGCCAGCCCTTGAGTGACAGATCAGACCCCTGGCTCCCTTACTGTCAGCGCTGAGCTCTCCCTCCCTGTTACATGGTGCCGCAGCCCTGGGAGCCTCTGTGGGTGCCTGGGCTTGGGAACACACGGTGCTCCCTGCAGCACCCCACTTGGGCTGCGTTCTCTGATTCTTCGCCCAGAATCTCTGTGCATGCACGCATGGGTTTGCTTGCTGCTTCCAGATCTGCAGGGTGGGGTCTCGCTTTAACGATTCCAGCGGGTGTTTTGAGCCTCAAGTCCCAGGGACTGATCAGGGTTCGGGTAGAGGAAGGGAAGTTGTCCCCATCCCCTCAGAGTGCTGAGCATGGTGTGAAGAGGAGCTGTGTCAGGCAGGCTGCCCACCCCTGGAGCAAGCATGGACCTAATTCCTGTACAGACGGGTGCAGGGCTGGGCGCAGGCACCAGGTCCACCCTGCAGGCTCCGTCAGGATGGCTCTCCATGGCCCAGTGTTGCCGTGGACTCGGGGGGGGGGGGGGGAGCCAGTCAGTCCCTCTGGGAGGGAGATGAGGAAGGACTCCAGACTCCCTGAGGCATTAGCCACGCAGCGTCCAGGTTCCCTGGTGTGGAGGAAAAGTTGACATCGGGGGAGCCGGGGACATAGCTCAGCAGCACAAGCACCAGCCTGGCAAGTTGATTTCCCAGTACCAAGAAAAAAAAAAGTTGACATCGGCACCTCGCTGGGTACTGAAGAACCGAAAGTAAGAAAAGGAACGACCGGAAGTGCTTTGCGGTGTAGACGTGTGCAAGGGACGTGGTAGCTGTGGGCGAGAAGACTCGAAGGACACTCATGCCGCATCCCCAGCACAGCAGCAGGACCGCCAAGCTTCCCTTCCATGCGGCCTGTGCACCGGCTCAGGCCAGCAAGGCCCCGAGCAGAAGAGGTTTTCTGGCAGTTTTTCAAAGCTGTCCTTAGAGAGTGCACTGTGTGCACATTTGATAGCTTCTCTAGCTTTTTGCAAATAAAAAAGTAGCATAATGATACAGGAGCTCCAAATGATGTAAGGGAAATATTATGACTCCCAGCCTGCTAGATGTCGGATACGCCAAAATCGGAAGAATGAATTCTAAGGAACAATAGAGATGAAGAGTAGGAAAAGTTTATTGGGAGAGACAGCTGCTGAGAGGCAGGAGGGGACCCCAAAGTGGTTTGTCAAGGAGCCCACTTCTCAGAGAAAGGTTTACAGAGCAAAATCACAAGTGAGTGCAAAATGGGACAAAACCATGATCAACCAATAGGATTTGCTCAGGTAATGTGATCCAGTGGGGAAGCAGGTCACGGAGCAAGTGCGCATGGAAAGAACAAAAGGACCTTTTTTGGAAGAGATGAGTGAAGAGCTCCTCGTCACCCACCTGGGTGGCTGATGTCCATCTAGACTTTGTTGGGCCAGGTGACACCAGTGATAGGCTATTGCTTATCCCCTGGGAGGCACGAAGGCCTGGTCATTCCGTCTGTATCTTGAGGCCTGGCCTTAATGGCTGCGTCTCCAGCCACAGTTGCGACGGGGTCTCATCTTCTGCATTGACTCCCTGAGGGCCCATCCCCATCTGACTGCCTGGAATATTTCTACCTAACTTAGCTGTCAGAAATTATAGGACTGTCTGCAGAAGAAAAGGACAGACAAGATCAGAGAGAAGGGACATGTGTCAGTGCCTACCAGCTGTGTGCAGGAGTCCCAGCTGCAGTGGGTCAACATCCCCTCTAAGCTTGATGATAGCAAGGCAGGCGCTTCATTCTGCAAAGTGCTCAGAAATACGATTTTTTAAATCATGGGGGCAGTTACGCCTCCCTTCATTAATCCAGGTGGGCAGGGCCACCTCTACCAGCCTCAGTGACGTGGGCAGCGTGCACGCCGTGTCACGGCAGGACAGGCTTGGTGTGGATCGGGCCACGGAGGTTTGTGCCACCATAACTTGTCACGCAGTGTCTCCACCTCGGCCACCCAGGCCCTGCCCCTGCCCTCCACAGTAGGTTCCACCTTGGAATCTGGGGACCCTAGCACCCGGGGACCCGCCTTCCCCACCTCTGTGCTGGCAGCCTGTGCCACCTCCGGTGCCTGCAGCTCTCCAGGGCTCTGCTCACCCAGCCAGGTCCATGGAGAGGGTCGGCATCGGTCACTGCTGGCCCCACCTTCTGATCCGGATACCACACTAATCTCTCTCTTTCCAGGGGAGCTTTTGTATTCATTTTCACACTTATTTCGAAGCCTTTGCTGCTCAGTAACTCCTTGAATGGGCAGTGCTGTCGCCGAGTGTACTCAGAACAGGTGAAAGGCTGAGGAAAATTCTCAGAAGAGCCGCAACTTACTGAGTACTAAAAGCCCTTTGGTAAAAATATGCAAAGGACAAAGATGAAAAATGCAAGCCTGCTTTTGGGAAAGAACCAAACCCAGACAGAATCGAGAGCCTTGGCCAGCACAGTGCTGAGCAGGGCAGGGAGCGGCAGCAGCTGGGAGCCGTGAGGTTTCCTGGGCCGGCCCATCCATGGCCTCTCTGCTCTCCCTCTGGAGCCACCTGTAGGTGGGTCTGCTCACAGATGTGCTTGCTGGACTGTGGCCCAAGGCTGTGTCCCCTGCCCACCACCCTGGGCTGCACCCCCTGCCCCGTGTCCCCAGAGCTGGCTTGGCTTTGCCAGGCTCCTGGGCAGGACATGGCGTCACCTGGCGCAGCCTGCAGTTCTCTCCTCAGGGGTCCTGCTGGGCCCACAGTGTCCCTTGTCTGTGGCCAGACTGTGGCTGGGCCTCAGCACTGCCCATGGCTGTGCAGTTTTCTCCCAGCTCCTGAGAGGTGTGTGGAGTGTGTGATGTGTGTTTGGGATGTGGAGTTTGGGATGTGTCATGGGTGTTTGTGTTATCACACTCCATATGAGTGTGTGTTACATGGGACGTGTCTTACATTTGGGCAAATGTATTACATATGGAGCATGTGTTACTTGTGGGGTGTTTGTGATACAGGCTTTGTGATATGCAGGGGTGTTATATGGGGGATGTGTGTAATAGAGTGCGTATGTGTGATGTATGGGGTGTGTGTGATATATCTGGGGGTTGTACTGTGTCTGGATGTGTGATGCACAGGCTGTTGTCTTGTCCTGAGCTGTCACTCATTCCCTGACACTGAGTGGCAGCACTGTCAGCTGGAGGGTCCAGGCGCCGTGGTGGCGAGGGCTGGAGGGTCCAGACGCCGCAGTGGCGTCGGCTGGCTACTCGTGGGCCTTTTGTCTGCCTGTGTTGCTGCTCAGACTCCACTGTGAGCACCCACCTGAGGACTCCTCCCGTGCGACCCTAGGTCTCACCAGGGTCCGCTTCCCAGGGCCCGGCAGGATTTCCAGGGCCGTGGAGAGCGCACAGCTCTGGAGCAGGGGTCTGCTTGGCGTCCACCTGGCTCTCTCCATGGCTGGTCTTCGGGCGGGGCCCTCGTGAGGGGTGACCAGGAGGGCCTGTTATCCGGCTTCCTGCGGGCTGCCAGCCTGTGTTTGTGCTCAAGATAGTCCTGTGTGTGCCGTTTAGAGCTGGCCCCATCTCTGTCTCATCCCTTCCTCCCAAGTCCCCGGCCCTGCTCACCTGGGCCCCGACCCGGCTCCACTGTCGTGGTGTTGCCCTTCGCTATATTCAGCACAGAGATCAGGTGTCACAGGACAGACGCCCACCAGCCGGCTTGTCTGCAGCTCCACGAGGGCTGGGATGGGCCTCGGGGGAGGGGACAGGCTGTTGGGGGCAGCTCGCTGTCCTTGGACGCCAAAGCTGTGCCTTCCCCCACACGCTTGCTTCAGGGACAGGGACCTCCTTAGGCCGGGGCGGGGGCTGCCCCTGCCCCCCAGCCCTGCAGCCCTCTCCCCAGCCCTCCCTGACATGGTCTCAGCCCCTGATGGCTGGGGACGTTGCACTGCAGCAGCTCCCCAGGGTCAGGAGGACCCACTCACCTGTGCTGGCGTTTGCCAGCACATCCCGTGTCTGTCCTGAGCCCCAGCGGCAGCCCATGGGGTGCGAGGAGCCTCACACATGGCCCCTGGTCACTGGTCTGCTCCCTGGCACCTTGTCGTGCCAGGGCCCTGGGGCCACCCACCATGATGGCCACCCCAGGGCTGCTACCCCTGTCCTGAGTCCCCAGGACACCTCCAGGCTGAGGCAGGCACATTTTGGAAAATATCGTGTGTCTGCTTCTGCTGGAGAGACATTTCGGGCTGGGCTCCATGCATTTTGGAGGCTTGGTAAACACTAATTATGAAACACACGAAGGCCCTGCTGTTGGGGAAGGTCTGCAGACATTTATTTCCCCTTAGACGGAGAGGTGCATGCAGCCGTGTGAGCTGGCGCCGCGCCTGGTGTGTGCCGATGTCCTTCCCGTCGCTATGTGCCACTCCGCTCACTGCTGGTGCGAGGCCTGCATACTCCTGCTTCCCCCTGGTGCCGCCGCCACGGTGTGTCCAGTCCAGGCAGCGGAGGGGCGCCGGGCTCTTTCCAGGCAGTGGCAGAGCAGTGGGTGTGGGGCAGGCGTCCCCAGAATCAGTGCTCATGCCATGGTCTCCACATGGAGGGGCGCACACCTGCCTGACAGGATCCTGTCCTCGCTGTCAGGCACCGGACGGACAGTTTTTAAGCATGGAGGGTACGGGCTGAGAATGAGACCTGGGAATCCTCAAGGGACATGGAAAGTAAAATGCCTGCATTTCAGTGTCAGCAGCTTTGCATCCAGCAATGTGCTGGTTTAAATGACTGTATACTAGAAGTGTTGTCTAGAAAGTGCTCACATTTCAAAACTAGCTTTATGTGGGTTTACACACCACCCGAGCGCCTGCTGTGGACAGGTGCGTGCCGCAGACGCACTGCTTGTGCAAAGCTCACACTGTCCTTTGGAGTGGGAGGCCTGTCTGTCCCTGGGCAGTGCCCTTTCCTGAGGGGCCCTAACCCGGTGACATCCAGAGATCAGGGGCTGGGCGACTGTGTTGCCCTGCACTCCCTGGTAGGACAGGCACAGATCACTTTCAGTTTTGGATGAGCGCGGAAACTCCCCACGGGGGAGGGGCCGGTCAGCCCTGAGTGCCGAGCGCGCCGCCGTCCCGTGTGCTTCCCCAGGTCCAGGTTAGTCCCCTGCCCGGGTATCTGGAGGGCCGGGCAAGGCACTCAGATCTCAGCTGCTTGTCCTGTCCTTGCCCGGTGTTTCCCAGAGTCGGCTGAATATTGTGGACCCAGGGGAATTGTTCTGAGTCGGGAAGAGCTGGAGGTCACCATGTGGGACTGGACCGCATGCCCCTAGCCCCTGGACAGGGGTCAGCCAGCTTCCCATCACTGTGATGAGGTTCCTGCAACCTCGCCTTAGTAAGGGAAGGTTTGTTTTGGCTCATGGCGTCTGCGGCTTCTGTGAGTGTCTGATGATCCTGGTGCTTCGGGCCCCGTGAGGCGGATGTCACTGCACCAGTGCTTGGTGGGGACTGATCTCTTCAAGGGGCTCGGAAGCCGGAGAGGGAAGAGGCCAGGCTGGTGTCCCCTTCGAGAGCGGCCCATGGCCCCACTCCTTCCTTGCGGCTCCACCCGCTCAGTCTCACCACCACCTATAGCACTCCGTGGGCACCAGGCCCTCACCATAGGCCTGTGGAGGACACGCCAGGTGCAGGCTCAGCCCGCCTGCAGCCCAGCCTGCCCCCAGCGTGACCCACGGCACCGAGTGGGGCCCACTGTGCACCTTGGCTCCATGTGCAGCATGCCTAGGAGCCGTCATTACAGGTTTAAGTATGTGAGTGAACAATTAAGCAAGGCATGTTCTAAAGAAAGGCAAGAGAGACCCAAACTTGTTACTTCCAGTCACACTGACTACCTCCCGCGGTTCTGAGTGTGAGGGTCCCCCCGCCCTGTGCTGGTACGAGCATCATCCCCATCCTCCCCAGCCCAGAGACTCGGCCCTGGCTGTCACCACTGGAGGATGACGTCCGCCGAGGACGGTCCCCCAGCTGCGGGCAGACAGTGGCCGAGCTCTAGCCTGCCCTGTGTGGCGGCACTCGGCCCGGGGGGACGCCTGCCCTCAGCTTCGTGGTGGAGCTGCTCGCGTCACGCCAGCGGAGTTCCTGTCCTGAGTGGCTCAGCAAATTTACTTTCCGTTCTTAAGGCAAAGATCAGAGATAGGCACATTTTATCTTTTGTTTTCTGTTTCTGAGGTTATCTGGAAGGTTAGCAGTGAGTGTTTTATAAACTTTTAATTTTTTAAAATAAAACAATTGGTTTTTGTTCTCTGTTTTACCAAACAGACCGAAGGAAGTCACTTCCAAAGCGGCAGGGGAATAATCGCATGCCCTGGTGTGAGTTACTTTCTCAGAGAACTGTTGTAACCTGCTTGGTAGCAAGTTTCGCATTTTTCATGCGAGCTGCTTTTCACTGTAAAAAGTATGCACACAGCAGAAAACAAAGCCTTGTGCAGTCCATGTGCCATGCTGATTCCTGTCATTGTGAGCTGGGGAGCTGCAGGACGCCGTGTCACCGGCCCTGGGCGACGGAGCAGAAGAGTAAGGCTGGTGGCTTCAGGGGACGGTGCCGTGTGGTGTTGTCATGCAACACAAGGCTGGGGTTTCTCAGTGTCTTTGCACAAGCAGCCAGAGTGCAGCCGAGCTCCCGGCCCTGTTCCCTCTGGTCATCTACAGTTCGCGGTATGCTGTCACAGAGGGGCACCTCCAGAGCTCTGCCCTCTGTTCACCCCACCGAGGCCCTGCCATGTGGGGCAGGGGACAGAGGCTGACCCGGGAGGACCCACGCTGTGGGCGGGGGCTGAGAAGGGGCTTCCGGGGTGATTTCAATGTGAAGATCTTCCTCGACCAGGCAGACTTGAGGGTTAGGGTTATTTCCACGGGGTCAGCTGTGCTTTCAGGGTCCCTTTCCAGACAGTCTGTCCCTGCTGGCTTCCTGCGCATCTGCACATGTTCATGTCCGGGATTGTCACATGTGTCAGTGCAGGCGTGAGGCCCCCGTTCACAGTACCACGCAGAGCTGTTTGTCCCTGAGGCCTGAGTTTGGTCACATGTAGCCAAGAGTTTAAGGAAGGTGGGGCGGCAGCTGTGAGTGAGCAAGCGTCCCTCTGCCCGCCCCTTGGGTCGGTCATAGTCTGTGGGTGCTGCTGTGGGCCGGGTAACCTGCTTTGTGCCCATTGGGAACGCCGTGCCCATGTTCCTCCAGAGGACCCAGATGATGCCGTGTACTGCAGGACATGCTTGACCGGGCCAGCACTGGGCACAGGCCACCCTCTCCCTCCCTGCAGGACTCCTGACCTGGTGCAATTCCAGTTACCCAGCAGCTGGGATCTCACGGAGGTCAGGGAACCCATGCTGCAGGCGCCTCTTGCTCTGCCGTAGTGGTTCACTCGCCCACAGCCAGGCACCTTGGGGCTGCGTTCCAGCTTCCTCGGTCCTGGCCGCCCCATGGCCCTAACAGCCAGGCTGTGCAGTATGGGGACGTGGTCAGGAGCCACTTTGGTGAGTCGCTTCCGTGTGCTGCTCGGTAACTTCGTGCGTGACCAGGCTGCTGGGCAGGTGACACTCCCTGGACAGCCTGCCATCACGTCCACATCCCCAGGAGTGGGAAGTCAGGGCTCAGCCAGATGATGTAGCCCTCAGAGGCTTCAGATGAGCAGGGCCGCAGCACCAAGCAGAGATCCATGCAGTGAGCCTGGCAGTGCCTGGGTCAGACCAGGCACCTCCAAGAGCTGTGGAAGGAAAGAGAAGGGAAACCCAGCCAAGCACGAGCCAGGGCTGACCATGTGGGTCCAGCTGGCCCTAAGGGCAGGAAGCCAAGGCCAGTGGCCGTGAGGTCCCCAGCAGGGTCAAGATGGCACAGGCCTCACATCTGACAGCAGTGGCAAGGGGCCCAGGCCTGCTGGGCTGGTGTGGACTGGTGACTGTGTGGGGACCACTGCACAACACAGGTCACATGTGCAGATTGCACTGCCAGGCCTGCTCCAGGCAGGACGGGGCGGGCAGAGGTTTGCTCAGCACCTTTGCAAACACTGAGAGTTCTCCTCTCAGGGGACTCGGGACTGAGAGCTTGCATGTGACCCCCGTGGGATGTGAGCACTGCGCTCCGCATCTGTCTTCGTGGGTGCAGGGACTGTCGCCGTGTTACCGCGTGTGCCCTCCGTGGGATGTGAGCCCTGCGCTCCGCGTCTGTCTTCGTGGGTGCAGGGACTGTCGCCGTGTTACCGCGTGTGGCCCCGTGGGATGTGAGCTCTGCGTCTTCGTGGGTGCAGGGACTGTCGCCTTGTTACTGCGTGTGCCCCCGTGGGATGTGAGCACTGCACTCCGCATCTCTCTTCATCGGTGCAGGGACTGTCACTGTATTACTGCGTGTGCCCCCGTGGGAAGTGACCAGCTGCGCTCCATGTCTGTCCTCCTCAGTGCAGGGACTGTCGCCGTGTTACCGCGTGTGCCCCCATGGGATGTGAGCACTGCACTCCGCATCTCTCTTCGTGGGTGCAGGGACTGTCGCCGTGTTACTGCGTGTGCCCCCGTGGGATGTGGGCACTGCGCTCGCATGTGTCCTCGTGGGTGCAGGGACTGTCGCCGTGTTACTGCCGTTGTTCTTAGCAGTCGGACACTGTTCGGACACTGGTGGGGAGCAGCCCACGTAAAATCCTCTGTCTGTCACCTGCCTGGGACGCCTGCCCAACCTGAATCCAGAAGAGAGGTGGCGTAGGAAGGGGTGACCTTTGGGGTGAGCAGGGCGAGGATGCTGGCCTGAGCCTGAGCACCCCTGCAGGGATGCTGGGTTAGGTTCTCTGGGCTCAGAGGCAAGTTGTTCACGACCTTCAGGAATCTGGCACTGCCTCAGCCCACACTGTCCCCGTCAATGAATCAGGGGCATGGGGACCACGTGTCGGGCAGCTGAGTCCCAAGGAAGGCTGTGTGTGTGTGAAGCAGTGGATCGGTGGTGCCGGCTGTGCCCCTGTGTCAGGACTGTGAGTGGGTCCCTCTGTGCTCAGGGAGCCCTGGGAGGGCAGCCAGCCCACCTCAAGGATTCAGCCCCTGCCTCCCTCCGTCCATCCTTCGGGGGCTGCCGTGGGGCGACCTGGCTGCGGGGCGGGTACAGGTGGGGAGGTGCAGGTCTTGTGGGTGTCCGCCCGGAAGTGAGGGGCCAGCTGCACACACCCCTGCCTTTCAGATGCCCGTGTTGGCAACTTCTCAAGGTTGTCACCACAGTGTGAGGGGTATGTGACCACAGACAGACTGGCCCCTTCCAGAAGGGGCCGCCACACATAAGAATCAGCACGGGAAGTTAATTCCAGCACATCCAAAATGCCATTTCCAGGTGTAATCAGCATAAAAATCACCCATGGACGTCTTACACTCTCACTGTCACGCTGAGAATTCCAGATCCAGGTGTGTCCCACCCTCGAGGACACCTCCAGCAGCAGGCACAGCGCTCGGGGTGGAGCGGAGGGGGTCAGGCTTGGGGTCCCTGCCTTCCCCTGGACAGCACCTCCCCTTGCTGAACCCCAGCTGCCCAGCTGTCAGGCGGGTCTTGCCCTTTGGGTTCAGGAGTGGTTAGATGTGTTTCTTGATGAACTGTGGCTTTTGCTCTCTGAAGCTGCACTTGGTGCCTCCATGTACCCACCGTCCTGACTCCCTGGCTGAGTACTCTGGGCGGGTCCTGACAGCTTCCTGGGGACCTGGCTTGGTGTGAGCACTGGGCGTTGGTGAAGTGGTGGGTAGGAGCCCCTGAGGAGCTGGCAGGGTGGGCACGGGGTGACTGTGGGCAGATAAGCGTGTGGTGGCGTGGTCGTGGGTGGGGAGAACTCCCTGAGCCCCAGGTAGGCAGCAAGTGTGCGGAGGAGGCCACCGGCTGTGGGGGAGTTCCTGTCTAAGGACCTCTGGAAAGGTGAGCCAGTGTGTGACCTGTGTCGAGTCTCATTCTGAAGATGGTGCTTCTGTTCCTCTCCGACGTCCTAATTAAAAGCAGGGCCCTGGCTTTCCTCCTCCAGCCACAAATCCACAGCAACGACATGCAAGCCCTGAAATCAGAGCTGGGGACCAGTGTGGCCAAAGCGGGTGGCAGGAGGGGGACTAAGTCTTGTCCCTGATGACTGACAGGTGGCTGTGTGCGTGTGTGTGGTGGGTGACAACTGGTGGTCAATTTGTAACACCCAGCTGAACTGAACCAGCGTGGTGCTGGGTGTGGAGGCCACCTGAGGACTGTTGCTGGCTGCATACCAGGCTGTTAGGGAAGCTGTTGAGAGGCTGTTGGAGCTGGTAGAAGCTGTAAGGAGCTGCTGGTTCTGTTATAGGAGCTTGTCATGCTGGCTTTCCTGATGAACTCAGCTGTCCATTGTCCAAGGAGCTCCGAACCTTGTTGCTGAGAATAGCTTTGGTTCGCTTTGGGGGAAGGCTGGTCGTTACTCTGAGCATCACTTCCTGGCTCTGGAGGGGAAATTGTGCACTGCTTAGTCTCCTGGAGAAGCTTGTCGAGTTGGCTTTCCTGATGGGAACTTGGCTTTCCTCATGGGGGAGGAGCTGGGGACCTCACTGTTGCTGAGAATGGCTGTGGTGCTTTTCTGTGGACTCCACTTCTTACTTTGAGTATTGCTTTGGGGCTCTAGTATAGATCCCTCAGCCTGCCAGCACAGATCCTTCATCCCACTGGCACAGACTTTCCAGCTTCTACCACTGACCTTTGGACCTTCCCAGTGCAGATCCGTGAAACAGGGCTACGTGAGATATTGTCATGGGCTCTAGACCTCCAGTTGGATTTGTGGGAGGCATTGTCTTGGGCTCTGGGTCTTCCGCTGCACTCATGCAGGACATTACATTATCTTGGGATTCAGGCTCTCAGCTGGATTCTTTGGTCTTTAGTGTGTGGACAGATTTCCTGCACTTGCTTTGTATTTGACTCTCTGGGTGACTATTGTAAATAATCTTACAAAATGTGTGTCCTGTGTTGTTCCCCTTGCAACAATATGTTGTTCCCCTAGACTACAATATGTGTATGCATGTGTATATCCATGTGTGCATGCATGTAGCCATGTGCATATGTATATATAGCCGTGTGTATGTGTTCATGTGCATGGGTATATCTGTGTGTGTGTTATCCACATGCATGTGCATGCGTGTGTATATGTGTGTATATCGATGTACATGTGCACATATGTGTATATGTGCATGTATTCCCGTGTGCAAGTGTATGTGTGTATGGGTACATATGTATATCCGTATGTGTGCATGTATGTAGGTGTATGCATGTGCATGTATATATCTGTGTGTGTGCATGTGTATATGTGTATGCCTGTGTGTATATCCATGCGCATGTGTATAGCTGAATGCATGGTGTATATGTGTATGTATATCCATGTACATGTGTACGTGTGTGTATATCTGTGCATATGTATATCCGTGTGTATGTGCATGTGTATATGTGTATGCATGTGTATAGCTGAGTGTGCATGTATATCTGTGCATGTGTATATCCTTGTGCATATGTATATCTATGTATGTGTGCATGTATATCTGTGTATGCATGTGTGTGTGTATGCGTGTATTTAGTCGTGTATACATATATATGTGTATGTATGTCTGTGTGCATGTATATATCCACTTGTGTATGTATATGTGTGTATATGTCCGTATGTGTGCATGTGCATGTATGTGTATATGTGTGTGCACTACATGTGTATAGCCGTGTGTGTGTGTATGCATATCTATGTGCATGTGGGGGGCATATCTGTGCGTGAGTATATCCGTGTATATGTGTGTACATGTGTATATGTATGCATGTGCATGTGTATACCCATGTATATATGTGTGTATCTGTGTATGCACATGTTTATAGCCGTGTGTGTACAGGTGTATATACATGCACGCCTGTGTGCATGGAACTAGTTTCTAGTCCACAGCTATAGTCCTTGGACTCGGAGTCCACCTGCAGGGCTGGGAGCCCTGTGCAGCTCCTCAGCAGGGCCAGAGCGGAGACCTGGGCCACTGGTGACGTCCGTCATGGTGACACTCAGTGGTCCGCAGTCAGTGTCAGGACTGAGTACAGCTGCTGGTGGAGAAAGAATAGGGCAGTGCCGGCTGAGAGCACCAGGCTGAGTGGGTCACTCTGGCAGGATGGAGGTGGAGGCACACTTCGGCTGCCCTCTGTGCTCCAGGCAGTTAGCACCTCGGGCCATCGTGTGGCAGGCTGGACCCGAGCAGGTGTGTGAGGAGGGGTCAGGGTCTGCAAACCGCCCTTTGTCGAAGTTCCAGTGAGAAGAGAGCGCTGATCTGCAGAGGTAGGGGGGCTGCCTGCCCGCCCCCCAGCCGGCTGCAGGCTCTGCCTGGCCCCGCGCTGGCCCCTGCCCCTTGGCCTGCTCTGCAGTTTCTTTCCCTTCTCTGGCAGCTTCTGTGAGCACTGTCTGCTCTTGGGTTTCCCTGTTCACCTCCAGCCTGTGGCCCATTCATCTGCCCACCCCTTTGTGCTGGCCCAGCCAGGTCCTGCTGCAGTGAGGCGAGCCCTATGCCGTCTGCCCGCCCGACCCGGGCGAGTGCTGCCGGGGCTGCGACTCCCAGTTGCCGTAACAGGTGGAGTCTTAGCATCACGCACTCAGAGATCCGTGCAGGTGGCAGGCAGCTTGCTTTCAGGGCCAGAGCCAGCCAGCTGCGCCTTGGCTTCTGATGTCGCCTGCGTGGGTTGTTACCCGGTTTGTCAGACTCAGCACTGTCATGAACACTGCCTCAGTTACTGGCTCAGCCCAAGCCCGTCCTCAGTAGATGCATATACAGTATTTTGCAAACATGCCTGCCGCGCCGCTGGAAGGTGTGTAATCAGCTCTTTAAGGTCCCTTGTGTACTAGCATGTTCGTGTTTGTGGATTCTGTGTGCTTAGTTTTCTGGCTAATGCATCTGCAGGAGGGAATCAGTCATGAGAGATAAACACAGAATCACTTGGTGTCTGTGCCCAGTGCCTGGCGGTGGTTTTCTGCCCCGGCTCAGCAGCATCCAGGCTGCACACACGTCCTGCGGTGTGGCAGCACCTGCGGTCCCGGCATGGCGGCAGCTCCTCTTGTCCACGCTGTTCTGTTTTTCCGTGTCAGATGATAGAAGAGGTGCTGTAGCATTAGGTACTGGATACCCGCGGGCTCCTGTCTCCTCTCTTGGCCACCACAGAAGGCTCAGGAGGAGCTGGACAGATCTGGACACAGACAGGCGGGAACATTGCTGGGTCCTGTCCCTCTCTGAGTCCGGTCCTCTGCTGCCTTTCTCTTTCCCAGAAAGCAGTCCCACTTTCCATGGCTACCCCGCGCCATGTGCTGTCCAGCCCATGAGGGCGGGAGTGAGATCGGTGGTTACTTTGGCCCAGGCTGCATTTCCAAGAACTGTGGAGTCTACTCTGAGCACATCTGCCCCGCTGCACTCCCAGTTCCTCAGCCTGTGGAAGCCCCAGCTACTTGCCCCACTGCATGGATTCAGAGCCAGAGGTCCAGAGTGGGCCTGATCATTGTGGTTGAATGTGATGGTTTCACTTCAGGTCTGGATCCAGCAGATCCTGAGTTAGGTCAGTGCATGTGTAATGGTTTACAGAGCGACTGTTTCCACGTCAGGTGGATGGTCGGTGTGCCTTCGTGCTCTCAATGATTCTGTGTTCAAAAACAGGTTCGTGCAGAAGAAACAGCAAGAGCCTTGCAAATGTGCACGATTTTGACAAGACAGAGAAAACCCACTTGCCCCTTCCCACCGTGGTACGGGCGATGGGAAGGCAAGGAGTTTTCCACCCCGTGCTGCACAGACAGTCGGCTAGCCTCGAGCCCTGACCTCGGGTCCAGACGAGAGACTGGCAAAGCCATGTCGGGGGTGCGGCCCAGAGGAGCAGGGGACTTGCTTCTCCGCATCACACTGTGCGAGTCCTGCGCCGGGAGGCGTGGACTCCTCTGGACCGACGGGCGCGCGCAGTCCCCGCCATGCCACCAGATGCGCACGTATGCTCTGCCACCAGATGGGAGTCCTGTGTCTGCAGCATGCACAGATACCAGCAAGCGGTCGTGCTGTCACCAGACCCCTGGAAATCTGAAAACTGGCCTCGGGGATCCGCACTGTCACATCAGTCTGCGCCCGAGGCAGATGACGGGCTGTGTCCTCTCCAGCGAGTAACTGAGTTAGTGGATGCTTGTTGCAGCTGAAATCCGACGCTTCCATTAGATGCCAGCCATGGCCGTCATGGGGCTCTAGCCTGCTGTTTGGCACTGTTGCTTGGGGTGGGGAAGGAGGGCACACAGTGGGGACCTGGAGACTGCAGCAGCTCAGTGGTCTCCTGACTGAACTTTCTATGCAGGCACGTGACAAGTGGCAGTGGGTGCTCACAGAGGCACTGGTGGAAGCCTGCCCACACCGCTGCGCTGCCCTCTAGCTTGGAGAAGGGCTTGGGCGACAGTGGCTCCACTCTGTCACCCCTATCTTCTGCATCCTCTTTTCTCCCAGGGTCTCCTCTGCCAGCCACCTCCCTGGACCTGCGGAAAATCCGGCTTTATCCATGGTGAAATGCTTCATTTCAAGCTAAACTTTTTTGGTGATTTGTTTTTGTTTTTGAAACAGAGCCTCACTATGTAGCCCACAGCACAAGCGGGTGTAGGGTGGGAACCATCTTCTGACGTCCTGAAGTCAGGTGAGGCAGAGTTGTTTGACATTTTTGTTCTCATGAAAATTAACACATCCAGCCAGTAGTGGTATGTGTCTATAATCGCAGCACTCCAGGAGGCTGAGGCAGGAGAATCACTGTGAGTTTGAGGCCAGCTGAGGCTACACAGTGAATTTAAGGCCAGCCTGGACTGCATAATGAGACCCTTTCTCAAAATAAGTAAATATCAAAAAGAAAGAAAGAAGAAAAAATTATTACATCCAAGTATGACCAACTCCTTAAAGCATATAGGAATTGTATTTTTCCTCCTCTTATTCACTGCCCAGTTGTTTATTTATTTATTTATTTAGTCTTTTTGAGACAGGGTCTTGCTATGCAGTTCAGGCTGGCCTTGAGCTCACTTTGCAGCCCAGGCTGGTCTTGAACTCGCAACGATCCTCCTGCCTCCGCCTCCCGAGTGCTGGAATTACAGGCATGTGCCACCACATCCAGTCTTAGATTACTTTTCTATTTAAAAATTTTATTTTAAATTTACTTCTGCAGCCAGGTGTAATGTGACATACCTGTAATCCTAGTTTCTCAGTGTCCTGGCGCAGGAAGATTGCAAATTAGGGAAATTTAGTGAGACCCTGTCTCAGAATAACAGCTGTTAAAAGGGTTAGGACTGTAGCTCAGTGGCAGGTAGATCGTTTAGAGTGAGCAAGGCCCAGAGTTCAGTCCTCGTATTCAGTGAGTTGATTTGTGGTCTGTTTTGGAGGACATCCTGTGTGCAGCTGAGAAGAATGTGTATTCTGATGCTGTGGGGTAGAGCACTATGTAGACATTTGAAGCCATTTGTTCAAAAGTTTGGTTGAGTTCCAATATTTCTTTGTTAATTTTTTGTCTAGTTGATCTACTTGTG
This sequence comes from Chinchilla lanigera, assembly GCF_000276665.1. Taxonomy (NCBI): domain Eukaryota; kingdom Metazoa; phylum Chordata; class Mammalia; order Rodentia; family Chinchillidae; genus Chinchilla; species Chinchilla lanigera. Next base: position 875,346 of record NW_004955404.1, on the reverse strand, counting down.
ACAGAGGGGTGTTGAGATCCCCCATACAATCACTTACTTGATTTTTCATGTGCGTTAATATTTGTTTTATATACTTGGATGCATTGGTATTTGGTGCATATATAGTTACAATTGTTGTCTGTTTCTTTTGGATTGTTCCCTTTACAAGGATGTGGTGACCTTCTTTGCCTCTCTTAATCAGTCTTGGCTTAAAATACACTTTGTTTGCAAATAGAATAGCTGCCCTTGCTTTTTTTCTGGGTTCCTGTCACATGGAGTACTGTTTTTCATCCTTTGACTTTTAGTCTGTGAATTTCTTTTTGACTTAAATGTGTTTCTTACATGCAGCATATTGTTGGATCTTGCTTCTTGATCCATTCTGCGAGTCTGTTTCTTTTGATTGGTGAATTGAGACCATTAACATTGATGGTTATAACAGATATGTATTGACTTACCCTTGTCATGTTATTTTCCCATTGTTGGCTTCCCTGCCCCCATTTAATTGTTTGCTTTCCCTAGTGGATTCATTCTGTTGGGGTTCATGGAGTTATAGTCCTTGTTATCTCTTTTTAGAATGTTCAGAACATTTTGGAGCGCTGATTTGGTGTTCATGAATTTCCTCAGGTGTTCTTTGTCAAGGAAGTATCTCTTTTTTGGAGACAGGGTCTCACTATGCAGTTCAGGCTGGCCTTGAGCTCACTTTGTAGCCTAGGCTGGCATCAAACTCCCAAGGACCCTCATGCCTCAGCCTCCCGAGTGCTGGGACTACAGGCATGCACCGCCACACCCAGCAAGGAAGTATCTTTATGTTTTGGTTTTTTGTTTGTTTGAGGCAGGATCTCACTATGCAGGCTGGTCTTGAACTCACAGCAGTCCTCCTGACTCAGCCTCCTGACTCAGCTTCCTGAGTACTGGGATTACAGGCATGTGCCACCACACCTGTCCCTGGAAGTATCTTAGTTTTTCATCAATTTTGAAAGATAGTTTTGTGGAATACATCAATCTATGCTAGAGGCTGTTTTCTTTTAGGGCTTGATATACTTCACTCCAAGCTGTGCTTGACTTGAGGGTTTGTGTTGAGAAGTCAACTGTGATTCTGTGGGCTTTCCTTTGTAGGTGTTACCTCTTTCTAGAATGACCTTCAGAACATTTTTGAATGCTGACACGGTGTTCATGAATTTCTTCAGGTGTTCTTTATCATGGAAGTTATTTCTCCATTAGTTTTGAAAGATAGTTTTGTGGGGTACATCAATCTGGGTTGGAGGTTGTTTTCTTTTGGGGCTTGAAATACTTCACTTCAAGCTCTCTTGGACATGAGGGTTTGTGCTGAAAAGTCTGCTCTGATTCTCTTGGGCTTTTCTTTATAGGTGATGTTTTTTTTCTTTTCTCTTAACAACTTTTCATGTTCTCTTCTTGTTTGAATTTCTGGAATCTTGACTATTATATGCCTTGCTATAGATGTTGTTGTTGTTGTTTTGATCATGGCTAATTGGAGTTCTGTACGCCATACTTACTGCATGTCAAATTCTTTCTCCCTGTCAGGGAAGTTTTCTGCCATTACTTGTGTGAACAGGTTTTTTATATAATCCTAGTGTTCAAAGAAATTATTTTTGTAAGACAGTTCATTTGGTGCAAATGTGGCAAGCTGTTGACTGTGGAGTCTCAGTGGCTTAGTTCCTCGCTCCACCTGTTGTCTGGACCACACCTGGACTGAGGGTGGGCAGGGTGGCCCCATGCACACTGCCTGGTCCTTTTCCCACTCCGGCAGGAAGCCTTTGTCCACACCTGTTCCTCCTTCCTGCCTTGGTTGTTTCCACGGCGACTGGTTGAGCCCTCACTGCTGTGTTTGCATCCTGGCATTGCTGACGCTTCCCAGGAGCAGGAGCCAGCATGGATCTGAGCCCCTCACAGCATCTGCTGGGCTTCTCGTAGGTACCAGTATGGCCTCTCTGCACTTTATCAGTCAGCCATGGGGGTAAGGTCTCAGGGACGGCCCAGACTCGGGACCAAGTTCTATTTAAAGGAAGCAAATCAGTCAAGTGACTCTCAGGGAGCACAGTCAGAGACAGTGGGGATTAATATTTAACAGCATTGCTGGCACCCAGCAGTGCACCCCCAGGTCCCTGAGAGCAACCAAGGCCTGGCCACACGCTGCCCTGAAGCCAGCCTGTCCCTGGTGAGAGCCTCAGAGCAAGGCTGGAGTCACCCCTCTAGCCACCACACCCAGCACTGGGCATGGCCACCCATGTGGACAGAGATGCAGACAGACAGCACCTGAAGGACAGCACCGGACAGTACCTAACACTCCCCCTTGGCAGAAATGTCCCTGTGAAGGACAGAGGGAAGGAGCCAGAAGCCACCCCGAGAGGCCGGTGCAGCCCTGTCTCAGCCCCACGGCTCCTGTGTTGCAGGATTCCAGGCGTCTCTTCCTGAATGCGCCTTCCTCCTGGATGCAGGGGTGAAGCTGGGTCAGCGTGTCCCCTGCCTCCCACACCCTTCCACTTCACTGCAGATCGGGAGGCAGCTTCCAGCTCCCCTCACTGTCTGGACAGAGTGGGTGCAGTCCCTGCCTGTGGCCGTCCCCTTGCACCCGCCTTCCCTCTGCGGTCTGGTGTGAGCTGTGGGGATGAGCACAGCACCTGGCGCATCGTCCCAGTCGCACACCTGTTTCAAGAAGTCCCTTATTCCCCAGGGGCGATGAGCAGATGGTGGGGCAGGAACTCTAGGGGCACCGGGAGGCCTTGGCAGCGGTGGGTGGGCAGTGAGGCGCAGGGCTGGCACAGCCTCCAGCAGCTGCCCTGGAAGGGACAGGAGACACCCGCACTCCTCTGTCTGTCCCCATGTGACGGGGAGCTTCAGCTTCCATAGTGCCCAGAATCTGGACACCACCCGGTATCTGCAGGAGCACCACACTGGTGTGGAGCTGTGTGCCTTTCTTCTTCCGTGCCCCCTCAGTCTGCAGTGGTTTCCTGAGTCCCCAAGAAAGCGTGGAGTAGCTGTGGCTGTGGCAGTGGCTGTGTCTGGAGACGGGGACAGGGGGCCCCCCTTCGGCGTGTGGGGATCCACGTGCGGAGCATTGTGAAGGCCTTAGCTCCTGTTCCAGGCGTGGTGGGATGGGGCGGCAGAGGTGGAGCTCCAGTGGGGAGGTGCCTTGGGGCACTGGTCCACCTGGCCAGCAGCACTGGGGAGGAGGGCGTCTTTTTAGACCCACGTGTGTCCAGCTTTCTGGCTTGCTGGCTGCACTGAGCGAGGGGACTCATCTTGGGCCTGGTGTGAATTGTGGTATAGTGAGCATATATAAGAAAGAAACTCCCTGCAGCACTTTAAGTTTGTTATTACAGTTGGGCACAGTGGCGCACGTCTCTAATCCCAGCACTCGGGAGGCCAAGGCAGGAGGATTGCTGGGAGTTCGAGGCTTACAAAGTATGTTCAAGGCCAACCTGAACTGCATAGTGAGACCTGTCTCAAAAAGGCAAAAAAAAAAGAAGAAGTTTGTTTTTACAGTGTTAGGAGAAAAGAGGGCCGGTGGCCTGCAGACTCAGCCTGGACATCCTGTGGCCTCCCAGCACCAGGTGCTGTCTCGGCCCAGTCCCTCCCAGGAGCCGCAGCCTGGCAAACAGCTGTGGAGGTGGTTTCGGTACAGCTGTGCTGTGGAGTAGATCTGGCCTGGGAGCAGTCACGTCTGCGCCAGTTTCCAGGGACCAGGTAGCCTCCGCTCCTGTGGAAGTGACTTTGCCATCTCTGCAGATCCGAGAGTGTGGCTGCTCACACGGCGACTTGTGTCAGTGTCCAGGGAGCAGGGAAGCGTGGGTGTGCACTCAGGATAAGTTCTGCTCACGAGGAAAGGCCGACATCTACCCGAGGGTGGTACGCTGTGTGCTGGGGACAAACGCCAAGCGTTTCTTGTGGACAGAGGTGCAGACCACGGACCAGGACGGTGCTGGGGGCCTGTTCCCCCGGTCCAGCTAGGCACCTCGTGTGGTTTTACCTGTCTCCTGACAGCTCTGTGGATGCAGCACTGCCCTTGGGTGATGGAGCCGGATACCAGGGCTGGGCGCAGTCCCCGGCTCCCCCGCGTCTGTGTCCCTGCAGCTGAGAGCACTCGATCTCCTCTGCTGCGGTACCATGGGGCTGCAGCCTCGATGCTGCTGTGGTTCTGGGATGTGGGCCGTGGCTCGAGGTGGCTTTTGGTGCCTGGGTCCTTTTGGTGTATCGGTGCCCGGCCCGGGCGGGATGAGTGCCCATGCAGATGCCTCTCATGGAGCTGCATCCTCACTGCAGCGCTGTGCTCTGACTCTGGGATGCAGTCAGGCCCGGTCATCCTCCCTGCAGCCTGGTGGAGGGACATGGGCATCTGTTCTCCCTTCCTTCCCACAAGCCGGCCTTGCTCCTCCTCCAAAAGCCTCCACCCGCCTGTTGAGCTCCGTTTCTGACAAGCTGGAAGTGTGCTGTTTCCACAACAGCCATTCCAGAGAACCCCGTGCCCCCCATGGCACGGACAGCCACGCAGTGTCTCCTGGGGACGTGGTCAATGAGCAGAGCCTAGGCCTAAGCAGCAGGGACACGGGGGCCTGGCGGGCGGCTGCCCTGGAGCAAGATGAGTCTCGGTGCAGAGGCGCTGGCCGGGGTGCGGACGTTGGCAGGGGCCCTGGTTTGGGCTGACGTGGCCTTGTTTCTCCCCACAGTGTGCCGGGGAGGAGAACTGGGTGGACAGCCGCACCATCTACGTGGGACACAAGGAGCCCCCGCTAGGTGCCGAGGCCTACATTCCGCAGAGGTACCCCGACAACAGGATCGTCTCCTCCAAGGTAGCCTCGCCCCCCATCCATGCAGCCCGTGCGGTCTGCAGTGGCCCCTGCTTGCCGAGGGAAACCTCAGTGGGCTCGGCCTTCCGGGCAGGCACGGCTGTCCCTGCAGGTGGTCACAGAGGGCTGCACCAGCCCTGTCTCTCCCACCCACTCCTCAGCCTGCCACGTCCTGCACAGAGCTTGCCTCCATTAAGATCGTGTCCCAGGCAGAGGCCAGAGCTGAATCTGGGACGGCAGCTCCTCCCGCTGCACTGATGGGGTGTGCCGGCCAGGCCAGCTCCTCGTGTGTAACACGGGAGCCACCCAGCCCCGCCCCTGCGGAGAGCAGCACCGGGCAGAGGCTGGTTCCCCATGAGCCAGAGACGCTGGGGAGTCACAGGAGAGCAGTGGGCGAGAAGTCAGTTGCCAGATTGAAGCAGGGTGGAGCAGGGGCACCTCCAGGTGCCGGGCACGGGGCGTCCAAGCCTGTTTAGGATCTGCTGGTGCGGCCTAGGTGCCAGCTTTGCCTGCCAGGGCACCCCGAATGTGGTCTAATAGCAGACCTTCTGGTGGGCGCTGACCTTGCACCCAGGCGCGCCTGCTGTGTAGGCCTGCGGCAGGGCTGTCGAGTCCTTTTCGAACGTCACTGAGGCCCATGTGTGTCCACGTTTGACAGCAGAGAAGTCTAGCCTTGCAAAGCCTTTGTTAAAGGGTTGTTTGTAACATCGATTTTTTTTTTAAAACTCTGACTTTAATAACTAGAAACAGCGTGGGTAAGTAAATGCTCAGGATCAAAAATCCCAGCTGAATAAGCGTCAGCACGCTCAATAAACGAAGAGGAGCCCGCCCCAGAGGGGTCTGCAGAGTGCGGTGCACGCAGCCAGCTCACCACGGCCCTTGGGGATTTCTGTGTGCCGTGAACCCCAGTCCCAATGGCCGAGAAGTGGAGACTGGCTTGGTCCCATTCTTTTTTTTTCTTTTTGGTACTGGGACTTGAACTCAGGGCCTTGTGCCTGCTAGGCAGGCGCTGTACCGCTGAGTTACAACCCCGGCCCTAAGTCCTGTTCTTAGAAACCCGCATTGTGTAACAGGACGGTGGGCCAGGGGCTCCGCCTGGGTTGCATGTGTCAGGCAGTATGGTTAGTTGGTCAGTCAGTCAGTCCGTCAGTCAGTCAGTCCGTCAGTCAGTTGGTGCAGGAGCCTGAAACGGTGGCAGCTATCTGCAAGGGTGCCATGTCCAGCCTGCAGGAATGTGTGGCAGAAGCCTGTTCACCCCGTACTCACCCAGGCCCCGGCTTCTCCCCCAGGCAGAGCTGGGCCTTGGCTGCCCCAGCCTCCGGCTCTTCTGGTCAGCCCAGAAGTCCCCGAGAGCGCTCCAGGCCACAGGCAGCAGCCACAGGAGGCCCCTGACTGGGGTGCTGAAGCCTTGGCTGTGGTTTGGGGAGAAACCTGGATAGGGTGATTCTGCTTCTTTGCTTCTGTTTTCAAATTCTCCTGCTGCCCATCACCCTCCTGCCTAGGAGAGCCCTGACCAGCCCCTTTCCAAACCTTCGGGGCAGGAGCCCCAGGGTGCAGAGAAGGGAAACCCAGGCAAGGCCACATGGGAGCTGCAGGTCCCGGAGTGAGTCACAAACCACTTCTCCCCGGGGCCCCTTCAGACCAGGAAGCGCTGGAGCAGGATCCAGTGGAATTAGGTCATCACTCCGCGAGAGAGGTCGGGGGTCGGGTGACCACTGGAGGGTGGGTGTGGGGCGAGGTAGCCCTTGGCACTGGCCAATTCTGCCTGGACACCACGCTGTGTGCCTCCAGACCTTGGTTCCTGGTGGGGGCAGGTCGGCCTTGATTTGGCAGCCGCCCCGAGAGAGGTGCCGTTTCAGAGGAAGGGCACTGGATCCCATCCAGGAAAGACAGGCCCTCCCTGGACAGAGAGGCCTGGGAGCCAGCAGGGGCGGCTGGCAGTGGCTTTGACTTAGAGGCTGGTCAAGCTCTGTGGAATTCCCAAGCATGCAGTGGAAGGCCTGTGGCCGTTTTCTTGATAAAACAGAATTTTACAACAGAGTCTGGAGAATGTCAGTAGAATTGCATCCATATTTTCTTGGGTGAGAATTTTGGTTTCTTCTTACAAAGTTAAAGGACCATTCATGAGCTGCAGGGCCCACCTCCAGCAGCTTGCCTCCTCCTCCTCAGCATGTGAAGCTCCTGTCCACAACGGAGGCCCCTCCTGCGGTGGAGTGCCTGTCTGGCAGTTCCTCTGCAGCCTCCGTGGCTTGACCTCAGGAGGCCAGTTCCTGGGGTGGGGACAGCACCTGGTGGGAGGAGAAGCAGGGAGCGGTTCCCCCAGGCACTATGGCAGGCACAGCCATCCCGCACAGAGCTGCACTTAGGACTCTTAAGTGCAATCTATGCAGAGCCTGCATTCCCCTTGGGCACGACAGACCTAAGGGCAGTTTTCATCTACGGCACCACTCCACGCCTCCAAGACAGCAGAATTCCTCTGATTATGGGGAGCGGGGAATCAGGGGTCCTGCCTGGTGGGTGTGGACCGTGTGTCTATGACTGGCTTGTATCCAAGCCCCTGTTGGGCACCATCCCCAAGTATGTGTGAGGAAACGGGAACAGAACATGCCCAGGGCCCCAGCAGGGATGCTCCGTGCCTCAGCCACGCTGTTCCTGAGCTTGCACCCTGGGCGATGCCCTCCCTCTCCTCACACAGCGTCCGGCGGGTCCTGACCTGCCGCCCTTCTCATGCCTGCTCTGGTCACAGGAAAGATGGGCCTCAGCACTGTGTGGATAGATGGCCCAGCATCTGGTCCCTGGTGTTTTGTTAGGGCAATCACATGTTCACCTGGGGCTGGATCTGTTTCAGGGAAACAGTAGCCCAGGAGCCAGGGCACAGACTCAGGCGGGGCGGGCATGAGGTGCACTCCAGCAGAGCCTGGCTCACAGGAGGAGAAGCGGCCACTCGGGCATCAGGTTCCCCGCTGAGGGTAGAACAGCCATAGACGAGGCTCAGGTGTGGAGTACAGGAAGGCATGGCCTTGCTGATGGACCCCGAGATTGGTTCCACCTGCCTCAGATCACCTGTGTACAATGAGGGGTTGGCTCGAGTTCCAGCTTCCTTCAGAGGACCAGGCACTGGGTCCCATGCCGGGGCTTGGATGCCCACATTCCCAGAGTCACCCCTGGAGAGTCCCTGAGATCAGGGGTCCTTTGTATCCAGAATCCTGGGTTCTCCCCTCAGGCAGGTGAGGTGCTGTGGCAGGTGAGGTGCTGCGGCAGGTGTCCTGTCCTATGGAAAAGCAGCTCTGCCATATGTAAATGAAGGATCAGGAAGAGTGTCTTTGGGTTGGCCATGCCCATATGCAAATGAAGGGTTGAAAAGAGCATCTCTTGATTGGGCCTGCAAACAGCACTGGATTCAAATAAAGAATTGAAAGCAGCACTTTTCTGATTGGTTGTCTATAGCAACAGTGGCCTCACCTTCACTGTGTGGGGAGTGTCCCTCTCCTGAGAGCACTCTCAGGTCCCTCAGCCAGTTGCCCTCTTACCAGGATTAGCTGCTTCCACGGATGGTGTTAGCTGAAGTTGAAGTCTACCAGGCACTCTGGGGTCACGCTTGTCACCCAGCAGCCACTGTGGGGCACAGGGGCTGTGGGAGTGGAAGGGATGCCTGGAGTGTCCCCAGCAGCTGGACCTGTCTTTACAACTGTTTATAACTCGCACACAATAGAGGGACATGCCACCCGGACCTTCATGGCACTGCCAGCCTGCCGCAGCTCATCTGCCCTGGATTTCTTTCCCTACAAGGCCGTCATTCCTCGGCTCCCGTGTGCCAGGGACCTCTTGCCTGTGCATGTGTGTCCCTGGCTACAGGCCCGGTCTTGTGCCCAGGTAGATGTCCTGGGTTGAAGGTTTGCCTCTGTGTTACTGTCTGACTTTGACAGTTGAATAAAACTTTATCTGCATACTTGGAAGGACTGTAGAAGACAATGTTTCATTTCATATGTATCATCAAAACTTCTTAATGTGGAAACTTAAAGCTATACAATAAGTACCCAACTTACAAAGAAGTTCCATTCCAGGGGGCCATTCATAAGCTGGATTTGTTCATAAGTCCAACAAAGTGAGTCTCACACACCTTTGACACAAATATACAGTGTGTGTTGCTTTGCGCATGCTGGCGTCCTTTCCACACCAGCACTGCTCTTCCTCTTGCTTCCGGACCACCTGGGCTCTGACTGATGGCTGTGCAGTAAGCACACAGCAGCACAGCTGCGGCAATATCAGGTGGACATGCAAGCCACTTCTGCGATTTGTTTGCATCTACAGATGTTCGTAATCTGGTCTCCATTCATGTCTGTGACAGTTTGCAACTGGAATGTTCAAAAGCCAGGGACTTCCCGTATGGAAATAAAGCGTAGGATCCTGAATCTCTGCCTCCCGTCCCTGTCTACGAGGTCTCCAGGGCTCTGTAGCTCCTTCTGTGATTTCTGTCCCCAGATCACTGCAAAGGAAATTTTAGACCTAGACAGTTTTCATCTGTAAATATTTCAGTAGGTGAAAGGTGGAATTTTAAGTGGGAACCTTTCCTGTTCATGTGACTTTGTTACCAAGTAACGTATTTTAGAAATTTGGGGAAATGGTTTAATTAATTCATGGGTGATGAATTGTCGCCTGGGTGCAGGGAAATAAGGCTGATTTCAGAGAGTGAGACCTTAAAATCATTCCACTTTGGGGTTATCTCTTAAAAAGCAAAAGTGCGTGAGATATAAATGCTGGGAATAGAATATCCCAAAATCTCCTTTTAAAAATTAATGGAAAGTAATTGATTTTTTTTGTTATGGTCTTCTTAAGAGAAAATATATATTTCTTTAAAATATGAAAGGTTGATTATATGTGCAGATTTCGGGGTCTGTAGTTTTTGAGGACCTGCCGTGGCCGGGCAGTGAGCCTAGCTGCTGTCCTCAGAGCCGTTTGTCACCCGCACCTGTAGCTGGGACATGGTCACTGCAGGAGGAAGAGGCTGCAAAACCCAACAAAAGGACCTGGAGTAGATGAGTGAGGGAGAGATGGCCCTGTCCATGGGGAGAGCAACTGGGCACCAAGCTGACCGGGGCATCCCTTCAGTTCCCGTCAAGGGCCCAACACATTACTTTGTGGATCTCAGCCGCAAGCTCGGAATTTGTATGAAAAGGCACAGGACCCATTGTGGAAGAGGGGGAGGGTTGACACCATCAACACGGCTTCCCAGGAGCCCACAGTCAGGGGGTGTGGGGTCACTGAAAGAGTGAGGAGCAGATCAGGGAGCCCAAGCCCACCAGCCATGGACAGAGGACTGGGGAGGAAATAATGGTGCTGGAATAGTGGACATGCAGGGGAAAGCGTCAAGACACTGATCTTACATCCGTCACAAAGATAAACCCAGTGGGCCAGAGACCAAAATGGACAGCATACGAAGAGCAAAGGTGCTGAACAACAGTGTAGGACAGCGCCTGGTCTTGTAGGGGTTTGGATTCCTACCAAAAGCAGTGTGCGTGAGAGGAAAGTTGGTGAGTTGGACTCCATTAAAATTTTAAACTCCTACTCTGCAGAGGATCCTGGTAAGAGAAGTAAAAGACTGAAAGCAGGGGAAGGGAGGGAATATTGGCAGGCACTTGTATGATACAGGGCTGGAGGCAAACAAGCGTGGACAATATGGGAGTCGGGAGGGCAGCTGACTCTTTCTGCAGCTGGAGCCTCCTGGGGCACCCAGCCCACGCGTGGGTGCTTGAGCAGGGGACAGGAAGTAGAGAGAGTGTTGTGGGATGGGGTAGAGCTGGGCTGTATCTGGGGCCACCTTTATGCAGGTGCTGCTGCCTTGTCTGTGTGGATGAGAGCAGAAGACAGATTCCCATGCACTCCATTGCAGTTAGAAGCTTAAGACAAAGATGCTACAAAAACAAACAGACGGATTCCTGTGAAGTCTGTGTTAAAACCACACTCAGCTTGTTCTGGGTGGGTAGAGCCATGCGGGGTGAGAGGTTCTTTGTTGGGAACTCAGGTTTTTGATCTTGGAGTTTGAGGCCAATATAAATAGAGGGCCGCATGCTCCACCTGGGAGCAAAGACCGCATGCTGTTAGACACAAAGGACAGGGCCAGGATACATGGTACTCATGCACAGAGAGAAATCAAGGGAAAGGTGTGACAGTGTACAGACTTGGGTTGACTGGGCCAGTGGCATCGGGCACTCGTTCTGGACACAGAGGTTGAGTGAAAAGTCGGGGCACACAGCAGCCAGAACCTCCTCTCTCCTCTCTTCCCTGCACTCTCCAACAATGGGCCGGGCCCTGCTGCCACTGGAGACACTGCACCCTGCAGTGTGGACAGCATGCCCTGCAGTGTGGATATGAACCCTGCCTGGCGCTAACCTTGATCCCACTGTGGGGACACTCCATCCCGCCGTGTAGACACTGCACCTGGCCAAGTGGGTCCTGCACCCTCCCAGGCAGACACTGAGCCACCTAACTCTAGCCTTGCGGTGTAGACATGACATCCCCAGGTGTGGACGCCTCTTCCCACTGGCTGGGAGGTCCTCTCAGCTTGCCATGACACCTGGCCACCCTGTGGCACAAGGGTAGCTGGGAGGTGAATGACGAGGCAGTGCTGCCTGGTGTCTGGGTGCAGGGTAACCATGATAGGCTTGGGTTTGATGGAAGATGTCTCTACAGTACAGCTGTCATCGAGTGACTTTACATTTTGTCTTGAATTCTCTGGAATTAGAGAACTCATACATGCTGGCTTTGGAGTGTACCTTCTATTTCAGGAGTTTATCTTTTGGGTGAACAAATGGAAAGACTGCAACAAACACTAAATTTTGAATTACAAATTTTGTATCTAAAACTAAACATTTTGTGTTTTGAAGTCTAGTGCTGCTTATTATGTTAAAAAGTAGAATCTGATCAAAGCGACTTCCTTGGTTTTCTTTTGTGCAGTACACATTTTGGAACTTCATCCCTAAGAACTTATTTGAACAGTTCAGGAGAATCGCCAACTTCTACTTTCTCATCATATTTCTGGTACAGGTGAGTGCTCCTGGTTTCCTGTCTATGTAGCTGATGCTTGGTGCCCACCTGCAGCCTGGGGAGCCACGGGGCCTCAGCTGGGCCCCTGGGGTTGCTGTGTGCACCCTGACCCTCCAGCCACATCCCTCCTGGACTAAGGGACTGGTGCACCCCCGCTTTCAGAGGCTGATCCTAAGTGTACTGCTGTTACTGAGACAAGTCAGAGAACTTGCACTTTAAAGGTGAGAGGACAGAAAACACCATTGAGGGTGTGTTCTCTACCTGTGTTTGGAGAACACAGTGCCATGTTTTAAGTCATAAAAATATGAATGAGTGATTTTTAAGTTTCCCCAGCAATGAAATATCCATCTGGTGTCCTTAAAGTGCAACAGCAGCAGCGGCGTAGTCACTGAAAGGCATTTGCGCACCGACTCTGTCTCTGCGCTTCCTAGATGGGCCTACTTTGAGGGTGTCCATTCACCAGGTGGCACTCGGGTCACAGTCCAGAGAGTGTGAGGGGGTGAACCTCCCACCTGCTTGCCTGCTGGCAGGGCACCTGTCCCAGCACAGGGCCCTAGACACCTGGTGGTGTGGGGCGCAGCTGCCTCCTGCTAATGGTGCTTCTGCAAATCCCTGCAGCTGATCATCGACACGCCCACAAGCCCGGTGACCAGCGGACTCCCACTGTTCTTTGTCATCACCGTCACGGCCATCAAGCAGGTGCGAGACCATGAGCCAGGAGGCAGCAGCTCGCCCGCCCAGCCACCTCTGCCGGCCAGGGCCATCGAGTGTGATGGCTGCTGCACAGAGGCGTGGACAAGGCTGGTCTTTGCGTCCGAGAGTGCTGCAGTCTGACGCCTGAGTTTGTCAGAGAGGGGGCTGCTCGTCTGGTGCCTTTGAGTCTGGATCTGTACCTCCCCAGGCAGCCAGGGAGACACGCTGTGTAGACTTCCTGGGCCTGGCCCCTTGGTCAAGGCAGCATACCCCTGCAGAAGTCCAAGGCGTGAGTCATGATTCGACAGTGACCCCTGGGTGGAAAAATATATTTTATTTGTACATTTATTTTAACTGACGGCTGGGTGGGCACAGTACTTGCAGGGGGGCAGAGCGGCCTAGAGTCTTGGGGTCTGTGCCCGGGAGCAGGCTTCTCCGGGGCCTGAGCAGCGGCGTCCAGAGGGACTGCCCTGGACTTGCTCCTCACGCAGCCCGTGAGGGCTCCCGTGCCTCGGTGGCCTCCTCAGGCTCGGCATCGGCGGCCTCTTCACTGTCACCGCCCAGGGTGGCCAGGCACAGCAAGGTGCTGCCTCCTGTCACATGCTAACTGTTCACCTCTGTGTCTTTGTACAGAGATGTCTTCGGATCCTTCACCTGTGTCCATGGGGATATGTGTCTTTTTAGGGAGCGTTGTAAGGGTTCTCTCTGTGCTGTAGAGCGGAGTCCATTCTCTGCCAGCAGTGTCGAACCTGTCGGTTTTCGTGTTTAGAAGTCAGCGCCTCCTTTCAGATGTCTGGACGGTTGTCAGAGCAGCGGCTTCTAGCGCACTTCCCGATGCTCACCTTCTTGCCAGCAAAGCTATGCTTTTCTAGTGTTAGTCTTTTTTTAAAAGACCTGGAACACTGTGAGGCCTGGGGTGGGTGCAGCCCTTCACGACGGACGTGCTAATACAGGGCCCGTGTTAGCTGGCACGTGTGTGTCCTCAGAGTCCCTGAGTCCCCCCGGGAGTCCAGTCCTCCACGGGAAACATGTGGGCTCCTTAAATATAAAACTGTGCGGGGCAGCCTGGAAATGCAGACTCCAGAGCTGGCACCTCTGTCAGACATGCTAGGCTGGTGCCTCTCTTGGACCCGCTAGGCTGGCCTGGCTCTTGCTGTCCATAGGGTAAGTGGGTGATACCTTGGTGGCTGGATGTGTCGCGGCAGAAGCCTCCGACGCTTGCTGAAGGTTGGCTCAGACATTTCCTTTTCAGGGCTTATCCTGAGGGTATAGGAAAGGCACAGCAGTGCAGTGACAGAGAGGCACCTGCAGGAGCTTCCAGCAGCCCACACTGCTGGGGAAATGTCTAACCAAGCTGTGAAGGCCCAGGAGAGCATGTGTCATGCGGGCCGACCACTGGCAGAACGTGCTGCCTGCTGCACTGTTAACCTGCCCTCTCCCTCCCTCCCGCCCAGGGGTATGAAGACTGGCTCCGCCACAAAGCCGACAACGCCATGAACCAGTGCCCCGTGCACTTCATCCAGCACGGCAAGCTGGTGCGCAAGCAGAGCCGCAAGCTGAGGGTGAGTGGGTGCCACCGGTGTGCATTCCCGTGCCGCAGGTTTAGCTGGTGTAAGAGGTTCTCATGCAGCCTCGCTGCACCAGTGTGTGCGCAGTGGCTCTGCACCCCATGTGCTGTGGCAGCCACCCTGGTGTGTGGACAGCCAGCGCAGTGCTGAGACGGGCCCAGTTACCTCCCGTCGCATGCCTGCCCCCCCCTCTGCTGGCGGCAGCGCCAGCCGGGCTACCACCCTGGCAGGACACCCGGGTTCTGGGTGGGGAGCGTGGACAGCGCCGGTGCAGACAGCGCCTCTGCAGCCCCACCCCGCTCCACAGCCCAGGCTGGTCCTCAGGGCCTCTGCCAGCCGCTGCCCTGTACATGCCAGCTCCTTCCAGCTCTCCCGTGTGTGGTCACCCAGCACAGCCCTGTGCTTGCGTTCCTCATCCGCTTGGGGCCGCATCCCAGCGTGGGGGGGTCCCAGCACTGGGTGCAGACAGGCCACGGACACCACCTGCCTGTGGACAGACCGCTGAACGCGGGCCGCCTTGTGGCCGTCCTGTTCCCTTCACAGCACCTCCTGCACTTTGAGGCCAGCACCGATCCTAAGATCGGTCTGGACAGCGTCTCCGTGGGCACCTGAGTTTCAGTGCCTTGGCCTGCAACAGCGGGTGCCACCCGGTACCTGGAGTCTGGCCAGAGGGTTGACCCACTGTGCCCGGCCAGTGGGCAGAAGGCTGTCGCAGCCAGGCCTGGCCTCAACGGGGCAGGATGATGTGGCTTCTGAGGGCTGCGCGAATGAAAGCACCCCCCCATTTGTTTTCCCTCTGTAATCTTTATTTTGGATAATCACAGAGTCGCTCGGTCGTGAGAAATAATAGAGGCCTTGTGTTCCTCTCCCCACCCCGACCATCCGAGGATTAGCTCATCTCCAGAGGGTCACACAGTCAGATGGCCTGTCCCATGCCGCTGTGGGTGTCACCGCACGCACACGCGCACACACACCGAGTCTAGCCAGTCACAGGTGAAGGACAGTGAGGTGTTTTCCCTCGGGCTACTGCGTGCATCTGTGTACAGGCTGTTCTGTGGCAATAGATTTCCTTGCCTTGGCATAAAAGCCCCCGAGGTGACCTGCTGGCTGTGTTACAGTCACTTTAGATTCAGGAGCAGCCCCACCAACACCTCCAGAGCGGCCCTGTGAACAAGGCTCCCGGCAGCCTTGCTGGCACTGGACAGCTCCTCTGTTTCCTGTGTGAGGGGTTGTGGTTTGCATTCGCTCTCCCCGGGGCTGGCCAGGTGCGCCTGGAGCCCTCTCCACAAATCCTCTTCCTGTCTGTTCCCATTCCCCACTTGCTTAGGCTGAGATTGTTTTTATGTTGAGATTGTTTTTATGTTCCGTTTATGTTTTGTTTGCTTCTAAATATTCCCCATGTTTGTTTACTGATTGTTTCCTAACTTGTGCATTTGCTTGTTGGGCCTTTGCTTTTGTACTTACCGTGACTGTGTGACCCTGTCTCCCTGAATTTCACTCCTGTCGGCCCGTGCTTTCAGTGTTTCCTCCTCTGTCCTCAATTTTATTTTTACTTTTGTGAGTCCACACTGAGCACTTCGATGGCGGGGAGTTGGTGCTACACACGACACCGTTCTTTTCACGGTTGAGTTGCGGGAGTTCCTGTACTTTGCCTGACGTGTGGGCTCTTCAGGCTGCAGTTTTCAGCTCTGATCGTGTGGATTTGGTGCCTTTTCCTTAGGGATCCTGCTTCGGCAGTGTGACCAGGCCTCTGTCCAGGCCTGGCCCCTGGCTCAGTGTTTGGTGGTTCCATGTCTCGCGCTGACATTCGGGTCCCTTTGAGTTCTTTATTTGTGAGGAATGAGGTTCTGGTAGCTGCAAGTTCTGGCCCGGCAGGCCCGTTGCTCCCTGTCATTAATGGGAAGCTCCTCCTCCCCGTGTCAGTCCTGAGGGAATCAGATCGCTGCGCCACGCTGTAATAACTCATGCTGGTGTCTGAGTGAGACCGTACCTGCCGGAGGGAGCCCCACCCAGTGGCGCCCTCCCCCCAGCGGCACCCTCCCCCCAGAGGTGGAGCTCGGCTCACCGCCCATTCTGTTTTGTGTGCAGGTCGGGGACATCGTCATGGTCAAGGAGGACGAGACCTTTCCCTGTGACTTAATCTTCCTGTCCAGCAACCGGGGTGATGGGACCTGCCACGTGACCACCGCCAGCTTGGACGGAGAGTCAAGCCATAAAGTAATGTGCCGCGCCTGAGACATAGTCAGGGGCCAAGGGCCAGGCTGGGCTGGGGACATTGAAGTCCAGGCCTCAAGGAACACCAGAGCTCGCACGGCCAGTCCCCGTTACTCTGGCTTTTGTGTCCTCTACTTCTTGCTTTCCGCCTGAAATGTCCGAGGCGAGCAGCTAGCGCGGGTAGACAGAGTAACTTCCGCATGAGCCAGGTGGCCCCACTGGAGCGAGGTCACAGACTCAGTGAACACTGTCCTGCCGATTCAGGGTCTTCACTTGGTCGTTCAGAATTAGCATCTTTCCTGTTCTGACTTACATGAGAAGCCACACAGTCTAGCTCCTGCCTGGTTATTGCTTTCAGTTCTTTATCAACAATATTAAAGGGGTTTTCTGGAGCTATAGTTACACTCAGCGTGGAATTCCACACGGACAGTTGCTCCTACGAAAATTGTAATAATCACAAGAGGAAAACCAGAGCACTATTAATTATAAGGTTTGTCTTACTTAAAAGGATCTGGAAGTTTCCAAGGAGGTCACAAGAGGGACAGTAGGAGGGTAGAGTCAGCTGTTGCCGAGACCTCAGATTGAATGTTCAGGTGATGCCTGTGGGCGTAGATGGCTTCTAATGTGGAGTGGAGAAATTCTCTCACAAATCACCAAAGTTCCGTGGGCTTGTGGACTTGTGCAGCGTGTGTTTTACACTTCCTGTGGTGCCTTCCCTGGAGAATCAGTGCTCTGCTGTGAGCAGTTGTGACAAGGCAGCTGGGACGGCAGGTCCTGCCTGATTCGAGGGCTTACTGTGTGCTTGGGAAGAGGTCAAGGTCCCATCACCCTGAGACCTCCTAGCCCTCGCCCTCCAATGGCCGAGTGTGCTGTCCACTCTGCCCCGACCATGTGGTGGTTGTCTCAGGCACCCAGGGCCTCGCCGTCCAAAATGAAAGCTTGCGGCATTCACTCTAGTCCAAAGCTGGAAAGCAGTGGGCTCACCACTCCACACCCACCTTGGTGTCCGAGCTTTGCACTTTCCTGTGTTCTCTGGAGTTGCTTCCAGCATTTTGCTGAGGATGGAGTTTCGAGAACCCTTTCCTTGGGGCTTTCGGGGCATGGGAAGGGCCTGGCAACCCGGGGTTCCCACACTGCTCTTATGACCCGGACGGTCTTTCTGCCCTCTCTGAACTGTTCACATCTGCAAATCAGGGACAGACCTTCCTGCGGGGACTCTTGGGAGAAGATAATGGGAAATTCCCCGAAGTGGTGGGTGTGCACTGAACGCCCAGTGTGACGTCACAGCCCTCTGAGGTCATGCACTACAAACTGTGTCTTCCCACACTTGATTGCTGGGGACATGGGAGGGGGCGTGAGAGAGGACACGGAGGTGCCGAGCCTCCTAACAGCCCCACACGTGCTCCCCTAGCAGAGTGGGCACAGCCCCCACGCCCAGTGTCCCGGCACACAGGCTGTGCGTGGCCGGCACTGTCACTGAGGACCTAGACTGAGCATCGGTGTGGGCACCAGCCTGCTGCCCATGTCAGGAGCACGAAGCCTGCACCGTGGGGCACAGTCAGGCTTCGAGGCTGTCTGGTCCCAGCACCAGACAGTTCTGCAGGAGCCACACTGGGCCCACTTGTCCAGGACATCTGGGGCAGAGCTGGGAGAGCAGAATGACGAGCCGTCTCAGCAGCATGGGGCGTGTGAGCCAGGGAGCCGTTCGGTCCAGAATCTGCACCCTGGTGTGGCTGCAGTAGGACAGATAGACCTAGGTGCCCGTGTGAAGGAGCCCGGCCTTGTGCTCTCCTGCGGTGCTGAGGAAAGGACATGTCCTGTCTCTTGACTTCAGCAAGCAGAGTGGGTCGGGCATCTTCCCGTGCTGTAGAACAGGCCCATGGATCAGGCTCCTGCGTGTAGCAGGGCCACACCCGTATGGACACCACAGCCCAGTGGAGCCCAGGGCGAGTCCCGTCTCCTGTCCCCTGCAGACTCACTACGCCGTCCAGGACACCAAGGGCTTCCACACCGAGGAGGACATCGACGCCCTGCACGCCACCATCGAGTGTGAGCAGCCGCAGCCTGACCTCTACAAGTAAGCGGGGTGCGTGAGGCCAGGTGTGAGCACTGCCTGTGAGTAGGCGGGCCACGTGTGGACGGGCGTGGCCACTGCTGAGTTCAACCCAGTCAGACATGATGACGTCAGGCATGTTCCTAGACTGTCCCTGTTTGGATCCATAGCTTTTGATATGTACTAAAGAGGCTCAATGGGATTAAATTTACTGCATAAAAGAGGCTGCTTTGTTGTGGGGAAGCCAGTTGTAAACCAGTGTGAGTCAGTTGTGCTGTGGGCTGGGAGAACTGAAGGTAAAGGGCGGGACACAGATGTGGAGTCGGCACCTCCGCCTTGCGCATGCCCCCAGGGAGGCCACGGAGCTCACGCAGCCCTGACTCGCTCTCCTCCTGCAGGTTTGTTGGGCGTATCAATGTTTACAACGACCTCAGTGACCCCGTGGTGAGGTGAGTCTTCTGGGCTCAGGCTGCTGGTTAGAAGTTGGGGCCTTTATGATAACTTTTCCCTCATCACTGGGTCTTGAAAGCCAGGCTGCACCCCAGGGAAGCACGGGGCTCCCATCACCACTGGTTCCCTAGGTGCGGAGGGCCCGTGTGCGGGTTGAGTCTGACCAGTGCTTCTGCCTTCGGGTGCCCTGGGAGCTGCCTGCCCCACCAGGGCTCCTGGCACCTGACATCTCAGAAATGAGCGGTTGTCCGCCAGGGAGGTATGCATATTTTCCAGTCTGGGAATTGGCTTTGTGTAGGTTTTGAAGCTGTTCCTTTTCCATAAACTCCACTTGTTGGAGAAATTATTTTTCTTCCACTCTAAGGACTGTCCGAGTTCTGCCTGGTATTGTGTTAATGGCGGCATCGGCCAGGCTGGGGACAAACGTGGAGGGAAACCACCGCACGGTAAACGGCTGCCTGAGTGCCGGTGCCTGGCGCGTCTCCTCGAGAGGCTGGAGACACTGCCGGGAGCCCTCTGCGCACTTACGTGCTCGACCCCATCGCCACCCGCCGGGCCGCTCAGGGGTGTTTCTTCCTCCTGTCCAGACTAGCACAGCACTCTCTCAAGTGAATTATTTTTAGACTTCCCAGAGACCCACTTTAAACAGGCTGTTTGCTTCCATAAATGCTCGTGCCTGGAGTTACGGTTAGCGAGCTGCGTACTGACAGAGCCTGACAGCCCTGCTCAGCCCAGGAGGCGCCCCAAGTGGTTGTCAGACCCTGGCCGCGGCTGAGGCGCCCAATGGCGGCGAGTACCTTGGCCTCCACACCTTCTGTCCATGCCTCCAGGGGGCGCAGTCTGCACCGTGTCTGCCGCACTTGCTGAATGCACATTAGGAGCCTGATACTCAGTAGGTTCCCACTGTCCTCAGGAAGAGGAAACTAATACACAAGTGGAAGCAGGCCTCAGCAGACCCTTCTGCCCCTTCCCACTATCCTCCAGGAGGGTTTCTCGGATGTCACCAGCAGCAAAGTCTGGAATTCTGTCTCATTTTTCCTCCAGTGCTTAGGATGCAGGAGGTCGTGCTGCTTCGTCACCCAAGAGCTGCTACGACGGGGCCCAACAGCCAAGCCCTCGACCACTCGCCATGGCCACTGCCTAGAGCAGTGCTGCTTCTCAGGTCGAGATTTAGGTCCCCAGAGCAGCCTGTCAGTCACCTGCTGTCGGACTGGCTGACCTCCCGATTACAAAGGCCGCGTGCCCCTTCCTTCATCCTTAGAAACCTGTTGCACAAAGTGGGACTCCCTGCCCCTAGGAGGTGTGATGGAGACAGCCAAGTGCAGGATGAGACTCAGGCCTTGGAGCTGGGACTGTGGGTATCACACACTCTAGGAGGCTGAGGCAGGAGGTTCACAAGTTGAAGCCAGCCTGGGCAACCCAGTGACTTAGTAAAATTATAAAAATTAAAAAGGGCCGGGGCTGTAGCTGAATGCCAGGCCTTGGTTCGATGCCCAGTGAGAGACTCGCACCTTCTGCCTTTCCAGAATGTTCTGGGACGCGGTACAGCTGTCCTCAAGCTGAGACTTGAAGGGGAGTTGCAGGACCCTGCCCCAGGGTCTCTGATGCCAGGGATTGGGGGTGACAGTTCTGACAGCTCCCCAGATGGCGGCACTGGGGGATCGTGGCTCGTGGGCTTCGATGGAAATGCCCTTGGAACACTTGTCTCACGGTCTCTGGGTCACGGCCAGGTTGCACCTCCTCCGAGGCCCCTGGCACGTGACACACAGCTGCTCTGGTCGCCCTGTCTCCACAGGCCGCTGGGCTCGGAGAACCTGCTGCTGCGAGGAGCCACCCTCAAGAACACCGAGAGGATCTTCGGTGAGTGAGTCCTCCGGGAGTGAGCGCTCTGAAGCCCAGGGCTCAGCAGGGCCGACTCCGCCTGGCCAAGGGCCGGGACGGGGCCTGAGGCCTGCAGATTTTCCCTGATAACCTGGGTGCTGGGGGGATTGAGGTCGTGGAGGGAGGGCCCCAGGAAGCAGGGCTGCATGGCAAAGGGGCAGAAAATGGAAATTACAATGTGAGAGATTGGCACAGCGCTGTTCAGGAGGACGTTCGGTCTGCGTGCCTGCATGCGTGCATATGTGCGCCGGTGTGCGGGCTGTTTGCCGTGCTTTAAAAGGTGACACAACACAGAGGTAGGCGCACGTAGCTGCCGTGCGAAAGCCCAGGACAGGGCCTTTCGGGCCTAGAGGAGGCCGCACTGCAGGCAGGAGGAAGCCCTCGCGAGGGACTGCGCGTGCCTGTGGCGGTGTGCCCCGGGTGAAGCCAGAAGTGGCCTGTGTTCTCTGGGATCCACTTCCTGCTACTGCGTGCTGCTCACACGTGGGTGCCGGGTGTACCTGTGTGCGGGTCACGCATGGGGCTCACATAGGCCCTGGGCACCTCTGGGTGCCGCCGTCATCAGGTGTCCTTTCTGCTTTCAGGGGTAGCCATCTATACGGGAATGGAGACCAAGATGGCCTTGAACTACCAGTCCAAGTCTCAGAAACGATCTGCTGTGGAGAAGTAAGGCTCCCTGCCCCAGTGAGGCGACAGCCACAGCGTGAGGCCGGCCGGCATTGCCGGGCCTTGCTGCTCAAGGCATGCATGCAGTCGCACAGCCGAGGGCTGTGGTGGCTTCTCTGGTTGGGGTGGGGTGACAGGGACACCTCCTACTGTGGTTTCCCTGCCAGTGCGAGTCCTCAGTGGCCGTGGAGCTGGCTCTCACGCCCAGGGTGCCAGGTGGGCGCTCCCTTGACCCAGCACTGTGCCAGGCCCATTTCCTCCACCGTCCGGGACCCACGAGGACAGGCTGGCACAGTGTGCCCTGGCCACCACTGAGCAGGCCCCATGCTCCGTTCCAGGTCCATGAACGTGTTCCTCATCGTGTACCTCTGCATCCTCATCAGCAAGGCCCTGGTCAACACCATCCTCAAGTACGTGTGGCAGAGCGAACCCTTCCGCGATGAGCCGTGGTACAACCAGAAAACCGAGGCGGAGAGGCAGAGGAACCTGGTACTGACAGCAGCCGCCTTTGCGCCGTCGGGGTGGCTGCTGGGCAGGGGTGGGAGGGAAGGGTGCCACATGGACACAGGAGGCCCTGCCAGGTGGGTGCTCAGGCCCAGGGTTAGAGCCGCAGCTGCGCCTGCTGCCTGGTGTGAGTATGCAGAGGGGAGGTGTCAGTCTTGGGGAGAGGCCTGGGGCTGTGTGCTGCAGAGCCTGTGTTCACAGGGAGCCCGGAGCCCACGAGCTTGCCCACGGCCTTAAGGTAAATGCTGCACAGTGTTAAGAACACAGAGAAAGGGGTTGCTCTGCCAGCGGAACACCCAGGCTGGCTGTGTGCACACCCAGGCCATGTCTCCAGGCTTCGCTCACCAGCCCGTCTCACAGCCCACAGCTGCAGAGAGAGGAATTAATCTGTTCAGAAAACCGTTTTTACCAGACTTTGTTCCTCAAGGTTAGGGTTGGGGCAGGACAAGAGTGGGACTTTCCCTGGTCACACAGGGCACTCGGCGTCCCTGTGGCCTCGCCCTCTGACGTGCCTGCACTCTCAGTTTCTCAGAGCCTTCACCGACTTCCTGGCCTTCATGGTCCTCTTCAACTATATCATCCCCGTGTCCATGTACGTCACGGTGGAGATGCAGAAATTCCTGGGCTCCTACTTCATCACCTGGGACGAGGACATGTTCGATGAGGACACCGGCGAGGGGCCGCTCGTCAACACATCCGACCTGAACGAGGAGCTGGGTCAGGTCAGTACCGCGGCGTTGCTATGGCCCCACTGTGTCCAGGTGTGATAGCCCACAGCCAGCACCAACTCACAGCAGAGAAGCTGAAGGTCAGGGTCGGGGTGAGCGTGCTGCTCTCTCAAAGCAGTCGGGCAAGAGAAGGAAGAAAGGAGGGAGGAAGGGAGGGAGGAAGGAAGGAAGCAGGAAAGGAAGGAGGGAGGGAGGAAGGAAGGAGAAGGAAGGAAAGAAAGAGGAAGGAAGGGAGAGAGAGAGGAAGGGAGGAAGGGGATAAATCAAACTGTCCATTTCCAGGTAATGAGGTCTTATCCATAGAAAACACAAAAGACTCCACCAAAAACTGTTAAAACAGATTAATTCAAGAAAGTTGAAGGACAGAAAATCAACATGCTGCCAGGTGTGGTGGTGCATGTCTGTAATCCCAGTACTCATGGAGGCTGAGACAGGAGGATTGCTGTGAGTTCAAAGTCAGCCTGGGCTACAAAGTGAGTTCAAGGCCAGCCTGAACTGCATAGTGAAACCCTATCTCAAAAAGACAAAAAACAAAAATTAAATTTAAAAAAATCAATAAACATACAAGACCATGGCATTTCTAGACAACAAATTAAAAAGTAAATCACCAACAAACCTGTAGTAGCCACAAGACCACAGTCCCCTGGGGAACCAGGGGCTTTGTGTCCGGTTTCCAGCCCTGGTGTTTGTGAGGCTGGGGTGGTAACGTCACTGGCATAGAGTTTATGAGGTCGAGTGCGGTGCCAGCACCTGCTCTGCGCCTGAGAGACTTCTGTTAGGACCGGTTGTTACTACTGTTAGACACTGTGGTCAGAGTTCCTGGAAATACACCGCCCATTTGGCTGTAGCTGAGCAAACTGATAAATCGAACTTCTGAACACCGACTTTATCTTCCCTAGTTTACCTTTAAGCATGGCTTTAGGGTTTAGTGTATTTACTCTGATTGTATCTCAGCTTGTGTAAGAACACATATCAGTGATTCACCCCTTTATCTGACCTAGGTCAGTCGAGGAATTGCGGGTGCCCCACTAGCTGGGGAGGCTGAGTCGCACCAGCGCCAGTCCGTATCCTCCTTCCTGTGGCTGCAGTGGGCGGGGCCTCGTGGATGGCGTCCTCTGCCCTGGCTGCAGGACCTGGGAGGGTTCTTGGGCTGTGGGCTTCGTTCGCAGAGGAGCTGTCCTTCTGAGGGCTCACCAGGCAGCGCTGGTGTCCTGGTCAGTCATTAGAGCGGACACACACTAGGAAGGTGTTGTCGGCCGTGGGTCCAAGAGCACATTCCCGAGACCCGAGTGGGAGAGGCACCCAGAGTGTGAGCTGCGCCCCACTCCATTCCCACTTGAAACCGGCTGGCCCCGCGCTGCCCTGGGCCGTGGACCCTGGCTCCCCTCCCGCTGTGCCGTGGCCGTGTAACTCAGGCCGTCACCCAGGTTGAGGGTTTAGGCCTCTCTGTCCTCTCCACCCTCCACAACCACTTTGAGCGCTTGTCTGTTGGGTTCCGTCCTCTGCACCTTACGTGGCCTTGTGGGCCGTGGCCCCCAGGGTATCTACCCTCTTTCGTTGCTGTCAGAGGAGACTCCAGACCACCCCACCCCAGCCCCCTAATCCACGGGGCGCGGGCCACACCTGAGGTCACGTCACCAGCGTGCAGAGCAGGGCGTCCTGCCCCCATGTGACACTCCCCTGGTGGCCCAGGGGCATAGCTGGCCCAGGGTGAGGCCCCATGTCTGAGCGCGTGTGCCCATGTGTGCCCACAGGTGGAGTACATCTTCACTGACAAGACAGGCACCCTCACCGAGAACAACATGGCTTTCAAGGAGTGCTGTGTGGAGGGCCACGTCTACGTACCGCATGCCATCTGCAATGGGCAGGTGCTGCCCGACTCCACGGGCATTGACATGATCGACTCGTCCCCAGGCGTCAGTAGCAGGGTAGGCCGTGCTGCCCTCGAGGCAGGCGTGTGTGCATCTGTGTGACTCTCGGAGGGCATGTCCTTTCATTAGGGCGTCAGGGGAAGGCAGGAGCCCCGGTAGGACCTGGAGGGGCCTGGTCTGGTGCTGCGTGGGCACTGTGTCCCCTTCCGGTGGGTGACCAGGGAGTCCCAACCCGGACTCAGAGCCCTGGCGAGGCAGGCAGTGTACTGTGAGTGTGAACACCCATGTGTGCACACAGACACGCATGTAGCTTAGGCAGTCACACACATGTGCAGATAGATGTGCAGGCTCATAGCTGCACAGACACCCATCTCCGCCCTGTGGGCACAACTCGGTCCTGGGCTCTGGTTGGCCAGAGACTGCAGGCGTGCATGGTGCCTGTCCCATGGCCAGTGTACTGTGACCCTCTTGCCTGGGCGTCAGCTGACGTCCGCACACAGGGCAGGGGAGCGGGTGTCTGTGGCCCTCCGTCCCCCCGCTGTTCCACGCACACTGCACCTCAGGCCGCCTGTGTGGAGTGACCCAAGCCGGGGCAGCCGCAGGTCCCGTCAGCCGCCCCGACCGCGGGCGGGTCTATGTCTACGTCGCCCAGTTTCCTGAACATTGATTTCCGTGGCTACCAAGCATCAGGCTGCAAGCACAGGGCTCATGGGGGGCGAGGTGCCTTGAGGTTTGGTCACACAGTGCCCGGACAGCAGAACAGGTGTTGGGGAGCATGGAGGGGCCGGGGCCTCTCCCTCATGCCCCCGGAGCCCCTCAGTTCCTCGGGGCATCACCCTCGCCCTGGTCCCCGCCCCCCGCCATCTGCCTGAATGCTGAAGCAGTGCTTGAGGACATGGGCGCGATGCGGACTCCCCAGCCGCCAGGCAGAGCGGCGCTGGTCCCCAAGGCCCTGCCCGAGCCCGCGTGCCATCCCCGTCCCCCTTAGACGTGGACCTGCCATGGCTCTTTGTGCCACCCCGCAGGAGCGAGAGGAGCTGTTCTTCCGGGCTCTCTGCCTCTGCCACACTGTCCAGGTGAAGGACGAGGACCACGTGGACGGCCCCAGGAAGTCTCCAGACTCAGGCAAATCCTGCGTATACATCTCGTCCTCGCCCGATGAGGTGGCGCTGGTGGAGGGCGTGCAGAGGTGGGCCTGCCCCGACACGCCTTGGTTCTTGAGTGAAGCTCCTGCCCACCGCGTGCCCTGGGCCTGTTGGGAGGCTGTGGCAGTCGGGGCAGTGTGTGGGTCCCTCCTGCCACCTGCAGTCGTAGGACAGCACACCACATGTACCTACAAGGGGAAGCGGGTGTCACGTTCCCGCGCCTCACGTGTCGCCCTTGGCATGGCGAGGGCTGTTCACTGCCAGGAGGCCCTTCTTCAGCCACTGCCACGCTGGTGCCAGCGCTCACCCAGCACCTGCCCCTGTGTGATTGGGGCGCTCAGTTCCATCCGGGTCCCTCTGAGAGACGGGCCTCGCCTGCTGCACTCCTGGCAGACTCGGGACGGGTGTCTCTGTGGGCGAGTGTCCTGCATGCTGTGAGCCCCCGCCCAGCCTAGGGTCCTGGCAGGCGGAGAGGTTACTGAATATTTGTTCAGAAGACTGCGGGAGCCCATCGGGAGGAGGGCTCGGCCACGCTGACACAGTCCGCTCCTTGCAGGCTGGGATTCACCTACCTGCGGCTGAAGGACAGCTACATGGAGATCCTGAACAGGGATGGAGACATCGAGAGGTGAGGCCCTCAGCCCCGCTCTGCCCAGGGCCAGCCCTGAGGGCTTCGTGTCCTCTGGAGACCCTGGATGTGGGCAGGGAGTGGGTGGTGGTGTCGGGAGTTCTCCTTGTGATGTTCACGGATGGTGTGTTGGCAGCGCTGAAAAGCTCCATCGTCACGTGTTTCAGTTAGATGGGTTACTACAGGAGCTCTCCAGGCTCCTGGGATGTCCCACCCACTCCTGGCCTCTAGAACCTCTGCCTTCTCAAGGCTGCTAAAATGTCCCGCCCTCCCTTGGCCCTCTCACTCTGCAGAGGGAAGAAGTGACTGACTGTCCCCACATATGACTCCATGTTCAGGTCATGGAACACCATTTGCCCTGAAAAGCTTGTGAAATTACCTTTTTATTAAAACAGTATTGGGGCTGGAGCCCAGGGGTGCTTTGCCACTGAGCAACACTCCAGGTATTTTTGTTCTTAGACTGAGGGCAGGGGTCTCACCTAGTCGTTACATGGCTCAAGCTGGCCTTGAACTTGACATCATCGTGCCTCAGCCTTCTGGGTAGCTAGGAATCAGGCACGTACCACCATGTGGATGCATAGCTGTGCTTTTCAATTTCCATCTTCCATATGGGGGCATCTCAGTCCCAAGTGCCTGTCCCTAAGATGAGGGGGGACACATCTTATATCTAGAGTGTTGCCCGGGAGCTTGCATGATGAGTGGATAGGGAGTATAGTGACAGACACCAGGCGGTGAGGGACAGAAGACTGGGTGCTGACGGCCTCAAAACACTGGATTCTACAATGTCACTCTTACACAGTGAGCTCCTGAGTGAGTGGTAACTGGAGAGCGCTCTGCCTGGGGACAGCCCTGGCCTTAGACTGGTGACTCCTGCCGGTAGAGCCAGCTCCTACAAGCCATGACTCGCTGTGGCTGAGGCTCCAGCTTCCGCAGACAGGGGTGAGGCCGCTGCGGAGACCAGAACCCGCCACCCTCAGAGCCCGGGGAGCTGCAGGCTGACAGCTGCCAGGCTGCCATGCCCCAGCCACACCGGGCCCTGGGTCTTCAGGACAGGGCCTTCAGGCCACGGCTTGCAGAGCGACTCCACTGCACCAGGAGTCTCCCCAAGGCCAGTTTGGGGCCCATACTGGCCCCACTATGCATCCAAGGACTGGAGCCAGCACAGGGCCAGCCTGGGGGTGCCCACGTGTAGGACGGGCTGGGAGAGGACACCACCCGGCTCCGTGCCGGACACCCAGGCCCAGAGAGACTGCAGCTCTCCCTTCTCTTCCCAGGTTCGAGTTGCTGGAAGTTCTGAGTTTCGACTCTGTGAGGAGGAGGATGAGTGTCATTGTCAGATCCACCACAGGTAGAGTTTTCTCGGATCCGTGTTGTGTGCCCCAGGGGCTGCTGGCTAGGAGCTTGGAGGACTTGAGTCTGAGAAGCATTTCTTCTTATTTCCCTCAGTACAGATAGAGCTGTTGTTTTTTGAAAAGTAAAACATTTTAAACGTGAGGGTCTGAATTCAGGGCTGCACTCCCTCGGGCACGCTCCTTGGTGCTGAGTTGGGCTTGTTGCACTGCTGAAAAGTTCACATTGCACCTCATTTCTGTTGCGTGTCCTGCCTCTGAGCTGCACGTGTGCCCAAATAACCTTGTCTAGAGGGAAGGCAGGGTTGGCTGCAGACCCGATCCCAGAGAGCTCAGCACCACCAAGCCCCCGGTACTGCTGCTGAGCGAGGGTATGTGATGTGAAGGAAGCAGGGAACCTCCTGAGCAGAGCCGTTCTGCTGTTCGCATTGGGACCAGCCAGACCTTCCCCTCTCCCGTCTCCTGCGACACCACTGAAACACTTCCATATCCTGTGACCTGCCACCCAGGGACCGGAGCCTGTGTTGGGTCAGCAGCCTCAGAGGGCGCTGTGGCTGCTGGGGAACCTGCCCTCTATCTCAAACCCATTCCCACCGAGCCTACAGCATCACCTTAGAATGGATCACCAAGTGTGAGGAGCGAGCAGGATAGGCTGACTGGACGAGCACTGGAGGGTGTGGGGTGTGAGACCATAACAGCTTCTTCATGTTACTCGAAGAGAAAGGTTCTGGTGGCCTGGCCAGGACCAGCAAGGTGGTGTCTGAGAGCAGGCTCAGGTGCGGACAGCTCCGTCTGGGCAGGTGGCCACCCTGCCGATGGGGTGTGCACTGGCCTGCAGCCCTGCGCTGTCTGGCAGCATGGAGCAGAGCTTCGAGGGTGGGAGTACCCTCAGCCCCTCGGCCTGTGATGCCTGCTGAGCTGGGCTTGGCCCCGCTCCTGACCCTGGGGGTGAGGGCCGCTTCTCGCCAGCTGATGCTTCCATCCCGAGATCCAGGTCACACGGCCCCTCAGCAGCCTGGGGAGAATCAGGCGTGGGCCCCAAGGCCCAGGCGTCCTTGCCACCACAGCACCGCATGCCCCCCGCCAGGGCTGCTGAAGACCAGTGACCACAGCCTGGCCTGCTCCAAGCCACGTCCACACGCGGGACTGAGCTGGGCATCCCAAGGGCAGGGCAGCCTGGGGACACACGTGATGCTCGGCCCCATAGCCCTGTGAGAGGTGGAAGTGGGCAGCCGGCTGAGCTGGACCCCGCCCCGTCCATCACAGGGCAGCCCAGAGCCCAGAAAACCCCTTCTGGACGTCCAGGGTACGGGCCACAGGGTTGCCCACCTGGATCTGGGGACAGACATGGGGAGTCGATCACTCGGCTGCACTGGGGATTTCCGTTCGTGGAAGACATGAGCGCTGACGTCCAGGACCTCCTCTGCGATGGCCACGCTCCTCTGTGAGCTACAAGTCGTGTCCACCCTGAGCTCTGACCAGTCCTGCATCTGGGTCCTCTTGTCCTGAAGTCAGTGCCCCCGGGGCTGAGCCCTGGAAGGGACCACAGCCCGTGTGTTCCCTTGTGTCCCCCACACAACATTGTTGGGACCCTGCAGCTGCACACACAACTGGAAAGGCGGGTCTGAGCCGGACACCAGCGCCGCTGCCCCTGCCCCTCATCTGAAGGGGTCTAGGCTCACCTTCCCGTGCTTCGGTAGGTGACACTTCCTGTGTGCTCTGGACACGGGCAAGCTCTGTGTTCGGAAGCTGATGGTGTCATGTGTCTTACTGTGACTGCAGAGGGTTGGCAGAGGCGGTGGGGGCTTAAGTGACGCACACTGTAAAACAAGAACATGCCATCTGCTGATGACCCAGCACCAGCTGGGAGTGACCCGCAGTAATGGAGGACCTGAGCTCAGCCTGAGTGGCAAGTGACCATGGACCTAAGCCTGCGCTCCTGCGGGGTCTCCCGGACTCGGCACCCTCAGATTGCTGTTCTGAGTGCTGTCCTCTGCTCAGCCGCCTGTGGCCCAGGCTCATGCAGCGCCACGCCACTGACACTCCCTTGGGCTGTAGGTGACATCATGACAGCATGGCCTTCTACCAGTGATGTCATGGTCAACATCATCATGGCTGACGTTGGGGCCTCCTGTGTGAGGTCATCGTGTGACATCTAGAGCAAAGGTCCCGACCGTGTCTCAGGTTTTCCCCATTTGCACCTCTTGGAGATTGGGGCCTCCCAGGATTTGGGGACAGGCATGATGGATGCCTGGTGTACACTGAGCTTGAGCCTTGGTCTCAGACACTGCTCAGGGCCGTGCCCACCCCAGAGTCAGCTGGGCCAGGCACTGGCCTGCCACCCCTGGTGCCTCCCGCCGAGGACGGTCCTGTCACCACACACAGCACCGCCATCTCGTCTGAAGGGGTCTAGGCTCACCTTCCCGTGCTTCAGCAGAGTGCCACCCTCGGTCACCACACGCCCTGTGCCTTGTCTGTGCCCAGGAGCAGCCGCTGTCACTGGCTGCACCCCGCTCCTGCCTCTGGGTTGTAGGAATGAAACGGGGCTCCGGGCATCTGCAGGCCGGGTACCACCTGCTTATGTCTCCATGCTGCCCCCTGGTTTGTGCTTTTTCATAACAGCAAGACTTGAGGAGTGACTTGCTCTCCCCGGGTTGTGAGCAGGTGTCCTCTCATCTCGTTTGACAGGGGAAATCTACCTGTTCTGCAAAGGAGCAGATTCCTCCATCTTCCCCCGAGTGATTGAAGGCAAAGTGGACCAGATCCGGTCCCGCGTGGAGCGCAACGCTGTGGTGAGGAGCAGCTGCCGGGTCACACTCCTCCTCGTCCCACTGGGGCAGTTCAGCCTTCCCTCAGCTAACCTGCCTCCTCGTGCTGGAGGGCTCTGGGCTCACCATTCACCAGCATGTTGTACAGAAAACCTAGTTTCTGTCCATTGGTGCCCTGACCTTCCAGGTTCCTCGTGCCCCTGGTGACAAGGCGTGGGGGGACACGGATGCCCGGGGGATGGACAGCTTCCTGCTCTGGCTTCTAAAACCCTAAACACAAACATTCTCTCCATGCGGGACCACTGCAGTTCCCTGAGCAGCCTTCCACAGACATAGTGGGCATCCCCAAACCGGCTAGCGCCAAACTCCCATGGGCACCTGGAGAGGAGTAGACAGCACCTCTTGTCCTGTGGGCCCTCTGGAGGGGTGCCCTGCTCATCCAAGGGAGCATGTTTCCTGGAGCGTGGATGCACGCACCGTGTTAATTAAGATAATTTTAAGTACATCTGCTTTTTCAAAGAAAGAAACACTTTTGAGCTGTAACTGCCTGCGTGAACCTGTGCAGAGTGGGGCATTGAGGCCGGCGAGCCGAGACCTGTGTGTCCATGCAAGGAATCCTTGCCCTAAGCTGTCCCCTGCCCAGAGCAGACTCCTGCTTAGCCTGCTATTGTGGTAGACTGAGGCTCACTGTTGGCCTTCTGTATCTGAATCATAAAATAATATGTCAGTGTCTTTCTTCGCTGGACATGAGTAACTGTCTTGAGATTCACCCTGTGGGCGTGGGAGCCCAGGTTTGGTCCTTTTTCTCCCGGGTGGTAGTGACTCTTGTGGACGGACCACCGTGTCCGTTCTCATCCCTGAACGGGCACCGTGAGCTGTCGAAGGCGTCCGGTGGGGTGCATGGACCGAACAGCTGCCCGTCCCTTGTGAGAAACCTGTGCACCCAGTGATGTGATCAGTAACTCCCGGGTCCTGCAGTGAGTGCCGCCCCAGCGCCCCACACGGCACCGTGTGGGAACCGCTTGACAAAATGGGACGTGGTTGTCCTGCACGCGGGCTGAGTGAGCGTCACGTTTGTCAGAGCAGCGGAGCGAGTCTGTCTTCTGGGCAAGGGCCCGGACTGGTCGTAGTTGTTCCAGGTTTCTGTGATCTGTGTGGCTGTGGGCATAAGTGCGTCAGAGGTAACGAGGGTCAGGTGGTTACCATTCCGCTTAGGGGGACGCTGAGAGCAGTTCCGGCAGGGGACACGGAGTTGTCCTGTGTTGGCAGGAGGGGCTCCGCACTCTGTGTGTGGCTTACAAGAGGCTCGTCCCTGAGGAGTACGAGGGTGTCTGCGGGCTGCTGCAGGCTGCCAAGGTGGCCCTGCAGGACCGGGAGAAGAAGCTGGCCGAGGCCTACGAGCAGATCGAGAAGGACCTGATTCTGCTTGGTGCAACGGCCGTGGAGGACCGGTGAGGACCACCTGGCGTGGCGGGTGGGGCCGCAAGGGGGGGGACGGGAGGGAGAACATACCCAGAGCCCTCTTTTCCTCCTGCACACCGGAGGGACGGCCTGGAGCTCTTGGTGCCTAGAGTTTCTCCGGTCTTGGATAAAGTCATGAAGTAAATGCATGAAATCGCACTTTCCAGGAAGACAGTGGAAACTTTTCACGTCAAAGTGTTACGAGTAGTCAGGATGTACCATTCTCAGGATGGGGTCAGTAACTACTTCTGTTCCTGGGTTATTCGCTAGTTCTTTTGAATGCAGGAGTT